>NC_056733.1:1989844665-1989859665 GCF_019279795.1 Protopterus annectens | reverse complement strand
TTCCTGTCATTGAATATATAGCAGCAATTAGCAGGCCAGAGCATTCTGACACAAAGTATTTTAGACCAGAAAAATGTTTTTAATGCGTTTGATACCTTTTGTATGTGACATTAGCTCTTGAGCAGGTCCCCATATTTCCATTTCCCCTATCTTGATGACCCTGGAGACTTGGGTGGCACATGAATCTGGGGACATTCTCAACTGATGCTTCTCTGTGTTTGATGGTAGTATCTAGTGCACAGCTTGCAGGTGGTGGCTGTGGGGGCAGGTGGAAGACAGGACAGACTGCTTGCTTTACTTGCAAATATGGCAGGGTCTTCCCCAGTAGCTCTTGATGATGTACCCTAATTGAAGTCTGTGGCAGAGATCCTGGAGAGCCAGTCTAAGATATGCAACACACTTGTATGGTTGTATTGCCTTGTACGTCTTTACTTTTTTTTTTTTTCTTTGCTACTCCCCTGCTTGCCAGGTGTCTGTCTTGCTTTAGTTGTAGCGAGACTGTCCATTCAGTCCATACCAGCTGAGAGATGATTTTGACAGTTGCCATAATATTCTTGTGCTTATGTCCCCTGTTGTGGGCCAGCTACAGAAGTACTTTGTAGGATGTGGAGTGATGCAGCATAGGGCTGATGCTTGTTTCTGTGAGTACCATACTCTTTGCATAATCTTCCCATCTTTAAATGGACAGCTCCTGTTGGGTTTCACCAGACATTAATGGGAAGTGTGCCTTGTGACAAACCTCTTGCCCCTTCCTCACCCCTGGAGAGGTGAGCAGCCAGTGTCTATACACTTTTGTTCCTCACTGGATCCCTCAGTATCCAGGCGTATACCCAAACCTCGTTGTCTTATTTCCTAATTGGTGGGATCTAGATAGTGGTATGTTTAGAGATTGGGTGCCCCCACATTGGGGGTGTAGGGGGCTTTGTTCCTGGAAAAAAAAATACTAACTTGCTGCTGACTTCTGTGTTTAAGTAGTTTTGAGTGATCAGCAGTGAGTTACTGGCGTTTGGGCTATGAAAGTAAATCCAGGTGTTCATCACTGTAGAGCTGTGCAGTCTATCCCATTGTTTATGAATCTCCTGCATATCCAGAGATGACTCTTTCTTGAATATTGCTTCTGTTCAGTCACAAAGCAGTTTATGCATTTACAAAGAAAGTCTGTAACTGCACTGAAGGGTGTTTTTTTGAAGTCCTCAGAGTAAAATTCTAAGGCAAAAATCAAGGACATTTGAGAAGCTACATGTACTTATCAGAAAGTATGATTGTGTAATGCATTTATTGAAGTTCATCCATTTTGAGTAACTTTTAAAGAGTTGGTCCCCCACCCTCTTATGAATTCTCTGTTGTAGCACACTGAGTGGTACAAGAATATTTTTTGTTTTGTACAGAGTTAGGTCCTTGGCTGTAAGAAAGGCAATAACAGGGGTGTAGCCAAGCATTTCTTGCCACCAGTTACTTTCTGCTGGAACTCTTTCTCCTGCCAAGATTAAATGTGAGCAGGTCCAATAAATTTTAGAGCTTTTTGTGTTACTTATTCAATTTTAGTTGTAACACGTCTCTTGTATTTAAGCTGCTTAGATGTTCATTATTCTCTCCTCTTTCTCTTCTCCTTCCTCTGAAGTATCCTTTGGCTGTTTGGGTTGCAGCCTGCTTACACTTATTAAAAAGCTGTGATTCCCTGTCCCACCTACACTCTTGACTGCTGATTGGACAGGCTCTTGGAGGGAAATCACCACTTCAGTACTTTCCTGCTGCCTTGAGAGAAAGCAACCATGAGGCCTCCCAGGAGTAGCAGTAGTCTGTTTCAGGCTTCATTCCTGGTAGCCAAGTCCCCCGTGGGAACACTTCCTCACAGAAATTATTGCCCTTTTACGTAAAAAAAAAAAAAAATTACAGCATTCTCTTAGTGGTATTTCCCCTTTAAGAATGTCAGCAATTTTACTAATGTTGGAGATTTCTTGTTTGGTACTGATTTTTAGAAAGGGGTTTATTAGTGTTGGCTGACTTTTGTGATTAAAATATCTTGCTTTTGAGATCCATTTTATTGGATGGTGTTATATTTAAGGGCCCGGAAGTATTTTTTTCAGGGCTGGAAACTTATTTGTATGTGTGTGGTTTCTTATTCTTTCGGCTTTTAACAGTTAGGGGTCGCCACAGCGGAACACCGGTCTGCTAATGATTGGCAGTAGCTTTTGACGTGCTGGCTTGCCAGGCCTAATGCACAACCTTCAACGAAGGAACGCCCTTTCACGCATGTCGCCACACAGAAGATGCTCTAACTGAGAATCGAATGGGCAACGTCCCTCTGAGGCGACAACGGTACCGCAGCACCAACACCTCAGTATTTGTATGTGTGTGGTACTTGTGTATAATTAATGACAACTTGTCTTCATTACTTGATTTCTCTGTCATGGCACTTTTAAGGTCTGACAGGAATTTTTATTCACTGCCTGTACTTTTTCTGGACCGTGTGTCTGAGTGAACACTTGTCTAAAACTTGGCTTCCGAATGACTTTCCAGCAGTGCTAAATTGCACTGACTTATTCCTGTACTACAGCGTGGATACTGCAGTCCTGCTGTTTCTTCTTCCTCTGTACCAAAAATGAAAAAAATAGAAGCCTTTGCTTACACCACAGGTACACCATGCTTCAGCTGCTGGTGGATGATTCTATAGTGGACATTCATTGTTCTTTACCATGCAGTGGTTTCTCCAGGTTCCTCTGGTGTAGTCCTTCCACCACCATGGATTGAGGGGGGGGGTAGCCATGTCCTCCAAGGCTGTTCAGTGTCCATTCCGGACATGGGGAGAACAATCCCCTTTAGATCTGGGAGTTTTTTTTTCAGTGTGGCTAGGGAAAAGAGACCTGTTGGAATCAAATGCCCTCTTCTATTTGATCAGTCGTAAGAGACGTCCTTGGAAAATGGAAACAAAAGGTTAAACACTGCTCATCTAAGGACACTTCATTCATCAAGAGGATTTTCTTACCTTTGCCAGGAGTTTATTGCAGGTTTTCATTCCTAGAGAGCAAGAAATCCATACCACTCAGTATACTGGGTAAAGAAATTCCAGATGTAAATGTTGGAGGAGGCCACTGGCAGGCAGGTCATCTTCTCCTGCAGGTCTTCAAATCCAAAATTGTATTTTGGAGGAAGGTTGATAGTCAAAACTCTCTAAAAGAGTTTTCCTTTTCTGAGACCATTTCAAGGAAAAATCAAGTATTTTTGAAGTGGATGTTCCTCTAACTGAGGAGATATGTTGCAGGTAGCTATGCTGTATGATACACCCATTTCTCCTATCATGTCAGCCTTAGAGAATGTGTTTAAATACTGCATGCAATAACCTTAACTCTTGTCTTCAGTCCCCAGAAAGGCAGATGCTGTGTAAGGTACACAGTTAAGAATTAGTTTTAATAAAGTAGACACTTTTGAAGAGCTTGTCCACTTCCTTCACAAGGTAGATCTCGTCTGAATCTTGCTTCTAACCTGTCTCTGGTGTCTGAATGTTCTTTTGAAAAGTGTGTACGATTGTGAAGATAGTGTCTAGCGCTACTGCTGCAGTTTCAAGGAGGTTATGCCTGGTTACATAATCAAGTTTTCTGACAGTCTGATATTTTAAACTGTTCGTTCAAAAAGGAGGTCTTTGTTGACCCTTCTGCTACTCGAGTTCTCAAACAGTTTGAAAGTGAGAAAATGATTCGGGGAGTTTCAAAGATTTTTCAAACCCTCCTATAATCTTACAAATCCCCTACTTCCTTCAAAAGATAAAATAGGCAATCCTTGCATTTGCTGGCAAACAGGGAAGCAACAAAGGTAGTGGGGAGGCAACCATTAAAAACTGGGATTCTATTGGAAAAAGGGAAAGGATACTCTTTGGGGGGAAAAAAAAAAAGACTGTCAGGATTATTGCCCCTTCCCTCCCATTCCCCTCTCTAAATCGGTTCTTAAAACTGAATCTGTCTTCCCTTTTAGCAGTAGATTTTCAGACTTATGGGTACTGAAAGTGGTTTAAGAAGGTTACAGTTGGTACTGGATTAGGTGTACCCCTTTTCAGGGGAAGTCCTTCCAACCAACCAGTTATTTCCTTGGGTTCTTTAAAGCATGCTGTGATGCTAGAGTTATAGAACCAATGCCTATAGACCAAAGAGAGGAAGGCTTCTACTCCAGAATGTTTTTAATACCAAAGAAAAAAGCTTTCCTGAAGACAAATTCTAGATCTTTCTTTCTCAGCTTATTTGTGAAAGTACCAAAATTCAAAATGCTGACCCTACTGAGTCTGGTTTTTGATCATGGATTTCAGAAAATTTCTCGATTCTGTCAGTCACATTGTCAGCTCTATGCATTACCCTTTGTGCTATGAGCAGCAGCTGCATTGGTGTTATAAAGCTGTCTGGCTTCATTGATAGCTTATTGCAGACTGCAGGGTGTACACATTTCCTTATTTAGGCTACTTGCTTGTTTTTGCAGTGTCTTTTGCCAGATGTCAAGAATCCTTGATATGGGTTTCTCTATTACTTACCAGTCCGGGGTTCCAAATACAATTCAAAAATCATCCTTTACTTCATCACACAAGATTGTTTTTAGGCTGGCTTATAGACACTTCTCTGCAAAAGGCTTTCCTAACTGAAGGAAAGGTGAATTTCTATATGGAAACTTTCCTGAGCTTCTCCAGTTTCTCCATTCAGTCTTACTTCAGCCAGGGTAAGTCTCTGGATTCTAGGGTTCATGGCTTCTATGATTCTCATGAGTCTTCTCCCAAGGTTACACATGAGAAAAATTTAGTTGTTTGGTCCACTGGAATGTCAGATTTCTAGTTTTGGGCTTTATCAAGCAGGAACTGCATTGGTGGAGACTACAAATTATTCAGAATCTAGGTCTCCCTTTTTCTCTTCGTATCCTAACTCCACTTGTAACTACAGACTCTTCGGACTTTTCTTGTGGAGCAGTTTTTGTGGGGGTAAAGGTGCAAGGCCTCAGACTCTGATTAAAAAAAAAAAAAAAAAAAGCACATGAATGTCAAAGAATGTTAGCTGTGATCCATGCTGTAAAATCAATTTGTGTTCCCCTGGATCTCTACAGGTGCCAACAGACACACCAGGTCTTTGCCCTCAGTGCATGTTTTCTGATAGTTTGGGAGGTAGATCTTGAAGACTGTTTAGTCCTCAAGCATCTTGCATTCCATCAGACCAAAATATAGTGGACAAGCTAAGTAGGACCAGGAAATGGAAACCTGAACCTGAGGGTCTTCCAGGAATTGATCCAGACTTTGGGAGCACCTCCGATTTTGTCCACCTTCTTTCAAAACAGACAGACAAATTCTGCACCAGGACTCCTGGCCAGGCAGACCTGGGAAATGAATGTATTTCATTCCTGTGGTCATGGATGTTCATTTAGGTATTGGAATATCAAGGGTAAATTCTGAATATTCAGGAAGACTATCCAAAAAGCACTGTAAAGACTCCCTTCTGACCCAGGTGACATTGCTTCTCCCTTCTTGTAGTAATCGTCCCTGGCCAGTTCATAAGTTTCCTTACAGATTGCATCTACTCACACAGGGCAGTCATGAGCAACATCATCTGACTCCATGATTATTCACTTTTGATACTTTTTAGGTATCTTTTTAATAAGGATGTGCAGCAGGTACTAATGGAGGTAAAAGTCCTACTAAGAATTCTTACGTTGACTACTGGAAGAGATTTTCTAGTTGGTGCCTCAACTATTACCAGGTCTTTATCCAGGATCATTACCTTTGGCCTACTTAACTCCTTCAGCAACAGGTTCAGCATGCCTGCCAGTGGTTCCTCTTTTTTTTCTTTCAGATTTTGCTCTAGTTCTACAAAGAGGTTTGTTTTGCTGAAATGTAAGGTCAGTTCACATACAGGTGAGACTTAATTGGGAGCTTTACTTTTTGCTGAAAGTTTTTCTGCCTATGTTTGAACCAGCTTTTCGGGCTGTTTTTGGTTTATTAGACTGTTGTGTCTTTCGGCTTTTCCCGGTTAGGGGTCGCCACAGTGGAACTCTGGTCCGTTAATGATTGGCAGTAGATTTTTACGTGCAGAGTTGCCCATTCACGCATTACTCCACACACAAGACGCTCTAGCGGAGAATCGAACAGGACAACGTCTTACTGTGAGGCGACAACGCTACCGCAGCACCACCACCGCAGTGTTGATGAGCTTTGGTAATCAGTCTCAATAGCCAAAGGCTACTGCAGTAGTGAGAATGAACGTAATAAAATTGTGTAAGTTGCACACACCATAACTCCCTAGATGTTCATATTCCTCACTACTGCAGTAGCTGCACCTACCCTCCCTTCTGTATGATGTTGGATTAAAAAAAATGATGGTCTTTGTTTTGGGTAAGAAAGTCCTGAAGTTGCCTACACCGTGACTGCTGATTTTCCTCCAAAGGCTTGTCTGATGAACAGGTGGAAGGGAGGCAGAGCATTTTGAAAATTGGCCAGTTGTATCCCAGGTAGGATAGTAACCCAAATACCTAAAGGCTACTGCAGCAGTAAGAAATCCAAACATTTACTGTTGTGGTAAGTAAGTGCATCTAGCACAACTGTACTTTTGTCACTGGTTTGTGTGATTTAAGTTAAGGTAGCAGTGCTGCATTTAGTTTGGGGAAGGCTGCACTTGTATTGTGGGTGGAGGCTGCTTTCTAGAAATGTGGATTTTGTTCCAAAACGCCTCAGCATACTACTGAATTATAAAACTGTAAGTAGTACTTTTTTGCAAAAAAGTGTGTGTGGCTTTGCTTTGAAATATCAAAAGACCAAAATCCTGAATGTTGTTTTCGTGAGACAAAAATAACATAAGTTTAAAATCCAGAAACGCAATTTTTCCCAGGGCAAGTAAACACTTGCCCAAATGTACACAATACACACACTGTACCATCAGAAACACACCTAGGTGGGGGTCTGTGCCCCTCATACTCCCCCTAACTATATATACCAACTCTGGGATTGCACTGCAATGGAGAAAAGGGCATTTTTTCAATGATGGCAAGTGTTTACTTGCCCTGTGAATATTTAGTGTTTCAGGATTTTAACTTTAGTTATTTTCATCTCACGAAAATATTTTTTTTCTTGACATTTGAAAAGGGGACCCGTATACATAATGTTTGTGGGAAAGAGACACACATTGATGATCACTCTTTCTATAGTGTTACAGAAAAGGCAATATCTTGGTATATCATTTTTCATAGCAGTTCTTGGGCTGTATTCTAGAGTAAGGTAGCCCTTGTGACAAACTGGGGAAATGGGGTGAATGCATCCTTAGAAATACTGTCCTGCTAGTTTGTAAGTGACGCAATGTAATACGTTTATGGCATATAAAGGAATTTACTTCTGGTGCAGTCATAACTGTCCTAAGAATTTTCATGTTCAGTACATGCCATAAAACAGTTACTTCTGTCACACATCTGATAGATGGTATCCTTTTGCATGCATGATTGTAAAAGGTGTTGGAAACTTCACTGAGCCACAGTTAATGTGTTTTTTTTATGTAATCTTATATTTTCCCCTAGTTAAAAATACAAATGAACAACACAAATGGGTGACGTACAAAATGAGTGAATCACAAAACGTCGACTACTTCTCTCCAGGTATTGGTAAACCCCAACTGCAAAACAAAAAAGCAGATCAAGCATATTCTGAGCAGTGGTACTGTTAATGTAGTATGTTAAGTTTAGTGGTAGGGTTAGGGTTGCTGACTCGCCTTATTCATGTTTACTAACCCTAGCCATTAATCAAGACAAAAGGGCACAGTGTGCACAAAATGAAACTGACCATACTAAATATGTCCCTTAACCCTAACCAGTGAACACTCCCACAGTACCAAGTACAACGAAATCTTGCACATACTCACAGCCTCCATTTTTTTAAGTCTAACATTCATTTTCTTGCACAGTCCTACATAAGCTATATTAAGCTTCACGGCAACCAAATGTGCAGTCACTCTGTTTTTGTCACTCTTGAGAGTCAATGATTTTTTATTTTTAACCAAGTAAATGACCATCATAGTAACTTTGTCAACAAAGTGCATAACCATATTTCAGCTGTGAGAGTATTTTGGACTCTCCTTCGGCTGTTGCCAAGTTCTAATCTCTTACTAGAACAGAACACTGCTGGAAGCTGCATGACATAAGGATTATCTGATGTCTGATCGTAATGTATGTTTTTTTGTGTTCGAGACACGAATGCCAAGAAATTCACTTTAAGAATGAAGCTTTTGAATACTTCCTGGTATCCATATCAAGATTATGTAATTCGTTGAGATCCGAGATCCAGTCGTATTTCTTTGTAGTGCATACAGATATCTGTTCCGTGTACTACTAGTTAGTCGAAAATAAGGTTTAAGAGAAAAAAATGATATGTTGAGACTGCTTTGACAGCCTGTAAAGCAGTAGGGAAGTGGTTGATGTTCTTACTTATTCCCTGTTTAAGGGAAGCAGTTTAATTCAAAAATGCTGTGTACTTCAGTAGACAGTAGGTAGAAATGAAAGTTGAAGCAAAGCCACTTTGACTTGCTGCTGTTTACTGGTCAGCACTGTCTGTTTTAGAGCAAAAGTCACACACTAACAGTGTGAAGGGGGTTAAACACTGCTCTAAGTGTTCTTAAGGTCAGGTCTTGTGCTAGAGTAGTGCTGAACCAGTGTGTAATTTTAAAAGTTTTAAGGATAATCACAGTGCTGCATGTATTAAAATAAAATGTGAGCGCCTTTCTTACATCAGAAAGGCGCTTACAAATTTATAAAATTTGTCTTCAAATTCATAGTGAATTGAGGTATTTGTTGTGCTACTAGCTATTTAGCGGGGCATGCAGACCACTGGTACAGTTGTCAAGTCCAGGCATTCTGGTATCTGCATGTTTCAGTATATACAATAGTGGTTGGGCATCGGAGATCTATTGCTTTAACTTCCAATTTATGGTTACATTTTAGAGGCTAACATGAATTGGGACTCTTCTGTAGAGCAGTGATTTTTCACAGTTGTTATGCAGTAATATAGAAACAGTTTTACAAGTTTCTTTTGGGACTCACTGCCCCCCCCCCCCCCACCATGCATGTGCACACTTGTACAAATTGCCTATACTTCCTGAACTATTAGTACAGGTGATTGCACAGCTTTAAATAATGCACAGAGGATTCTGATAAATAGGTGTACTCTAATAAGGGACCCATGTGTCATGTGAAGCAAAAGTGCATACGAGTTACTGGCTCTGTGTATACATGAAAACGTTTATCTAAACTGTGGCTGTCAAAACAATGCTGGTTCTAAATGTGTAAATATTTGTAGTTAAAATAGCAGTATTGTATTTTTTATAGTAGCAATATCTCTATTATGCAGTATTATATTTGTATTTATAGTAATATCCCTATTATACAGTTAATTTAAAATGGATTGATACAATTGCAGTGTAAACACCCTGTTACTAAGCACAAAGTATCTTGTAATACACTTACAAGCAGGTAATTTTACCGTGATTTTAAAACAACTTCATTGTGTACATCTGAAGAGCTTTCATGTTTGTAGTTTTTTTTCTGATTTGGTCAAAACAAGGAACCTATAAAGTAATTTTTTTGTATAACAAAACTAGTGTGAATAGTTAAAATTACTGGCTGCCCCCAGCATTTTTTCACATTGCTTTCCATATAGACTTTACCCCCCCCCCCACGCTTCTTTGAGCGAGAGGGTGAGAACAAATCCCTTCAACAATGACCTAGTTGCAGAAACTTGGCAACTGTTTCCACTCCGGAATAATCACTTTTAGTTCACTTCTACTTTACTGTGATCATTCAAAAGAAGTTCTACCTAAGGTTGAAGTATTTCAGCTTGTTTCGCTCTTAAAAACTGCATCATATTTGTCCTTGCCAGTCCAGGATCACTTAACTCGCCTGTTGCGTACATTTGTGTTTTCACTAAACACACACACACACACACACACACACACACACACACACACACACACACACACACACACACACACGCACCACCCTGACATTCCTGAATAACCCCTCTCTGACAAACTTAATTTATAATTATAATGTTCTTTTTCTATGGAGACTATTCTTATCTCTTTAGGCCAGTGACCACAAGGGTCTTTTTTTAAGCCTACCCATGCATGCCAGATCTCTAACAAGTTCTGATACCCTTGATAAGTGTAAGCAGGAGCTTGGGAGATTAACTATTTGCATGTTGCCTGTGTTCCTTAGTGACATAGGTGCCAAACCAGTGATTAATTTCTGGTTCCCCATGCAATTGTCCATGTTGCACTTGAACTGGGTTAGGGAGGAACTCTGCTTCACATTGATGGGGAGCCTGTTCCATAGATAGGATAGTATCTGGGATACATCTCTCTCCAGCAGGTCTTTTTTATATCACAGGCAAGGTTTAAGACTTTAGAATGGGTAATCCTGGTGCTGTTTGTTTTATGGATATGCAGGAGGCCCATCAGTGGGGTCTGACAATGCACTATGTGCCAGGCCTAGATCTCCCCTCAAAAGCCGGTAGGAGATTGAGTACACGGATAGGGCCTTAAGTGTTCTTTTTTTCTTTTTGGTGAGCAAATAATAATGCAGTAGTTTATCTAGTATAAAAATAATTCTCTAATTCAACCCCCCCCCCAAAGCATTTTGTTGGCTAAATCCCTCCCTGCAAGTCTGACTCAAAGCTTGGTTTCATTTTCCAACTCTTGCACATGCCTCTTGTAAATCTCATATTGGTCTGCTCCACTGCTGTAGTCTTTATATCACACCCTTGTTACAATTAACTCTCCTGCATTTCATGTCAACTCTTAATGTTATCTGTTTTACGTAATCTCCTTTATGCTTTGCCTTTACGTAATCTCCTTTATGCTTTGCCAACTTGTAACACAAGTATACCCTAACTATATTATGTGGGTGTTATTTTATAACCTACTACTGGCTCAGGTTGACTGAAAAGTGTCAGTTTGTTTAATGAATGAATAAAAAAATGGTGCGACTCAGACCTGGAAGTAGGACTGTAATGAGTTGATCAACTGTATTATAGTCTTGCTTTTGGCTGTGAAGTTTTGATGTGTTTTTACGTTTGTAAATCTGGGTAGATGTAGTAGTTAAAACTAAATTGCTCACTAAATTGCTCACTGTGTTTTCTAACACAAGTGTTCTTGCTACCTGTTGTAGTACGATTCATTGATTGCTAGGAATTGTTCAAGGAGTTGCATCAACGGGAAAAAGAAAACTGTGGGATTTGTAAACAATTTGCAGTGTGCAAGACACATTTCCATGGTTCATGGACACGTGTATGATGCTGGGGATTGAAAGACTAGGCTTTAGCAGGTAGGATTTGTATGACATGTAGCACGTTGGTGTGCACTAGTGAGTGATTAAGTAAAAGAGTTGTGATTTAGAAAAGTGTAGGATGCACATTACTCTGAAATAGTCAAGTGCAGATGGATGTGTCTCAGAGGAAATTGGCACCCAGAGCAGAAAAGTGAAAACTCTCTTGGTAGTACCGTACAAGTTAAAACCACTTCATTTAATCCAGGCAGTAAGACAATCACTTCTGTAAGTGTTGCTTTGCATCAGTGTTTGCAGCTGCTTGCATGCCTCACTGATATGGGTTAACTGACTGTCAAATCCTGTAGTAGTACCATCTAGACAGTTACCAAGCTTTAAGGACACTGAGATGTGTGTCATTAAAACACACAAGTAGCAAAGCTGCACATACAAGCTAAATTCTGATTCCTCTCTCTCTGTCTCTCTCTGTTTTCTTTTCTTCAGTGTTTTCCTGCCATTGAGCCACTGTCCATTTGTTCCCATCTCCTGGGCGCAAACAGTTCATAGGTAGGTACTCTGCTATTGGCCCTAGGGCCTGTATAAGCCTAGCCAAAAATGTACCCTGGCTTTCGCTACCCAAGAAAATTATTTTCCTGTGCCCCAGTCGAGCAGAGCCACAGAAGTGATCCCTGGGGTGAATTTCCCATTTCCCATCCAATCATCAAGATTTTTCTTGAGTGCTAATGAGGAGCTCTGTTTGACATAGGTTGTTTGTTCCAGAGTATGGGAGGTCTCTGGGACAGGAATCTATCCCTCCAGCATGTTCTGTTTATTGTGGTGACAAGGTTTGGGTCCCTAGAGCGTGTAGCTTGGAGGGATGGGGATTTCTTTAAGTGGAGCATGTCCAACAGATCTGGGTTTGACATAGCTTTGTATGTTAGGCAGAGATCTCCTCTTGAGTAGGCAATATGCAACGGAGTAAAGCTGGAGTTTTTTGAGACTGTCTGCGTAGGGCATCTGTTTGAGGCCAGTAATCCTCTTTGTGAGTTATTTCTGTGGCCTTTCCTGTTGTTGTAGATGTCTTGTGAGGTACATACCAAAAGTGGCGTTATACTCTATAATGGGTCTAATGAGTGATGAGTAGAGGGGAACAATGACCTTTTTTTTTTTTTTTTTTTTCTGGATGAGAAACCTTTTGTGATACATAGGATTTCCTGACTACTGTGGCGATGTGATTATCAAAGGAGAGACTACTTACCGCCGAAAATGTGAGACCTTCGGACACAGGTGGACAGTAGACTACCAGCTATATGGTAGTTCATGGGTACCGAGTTTTTACCAAAGGGGATGACAATACATTTTTTGGCATTGAGCTGCAGGCCATGGCTTTGACACCAGGCATCTGTCTCAGTGAGGCCCTTTTGTAGTATGTCCACATCGTTAGTTTCGATTATGGCTCCTAGTTTGCAGTCATCTGCACACTGTTAGCCAAAGACCTTCTGTGTTAGCCTGCACTTCAGAGAGGACCCAGGACTGAACCCTGTGGTACTCTTGTCACTGGTCTGAAGTCGGATTTGGAGTTTGCTACTTTCACAGTGTGGGTTCTGTCCATGAGCCAGTTGGCAACCCATCTTATGACCTAGGGATTTATACCTAGTTTAGTGAGCTTATCTATAATTCCAGAGTGGGGGATTGTGTCGAAAGCCTTGGCGAGATCTAGATAAGCTGTGTGAACTGCCTTACCCTCATCTATGGCTTTGGTGACTGTTTCAAAGAAGTCAATCAGGTTTAGGAGACATGATCTGCCTTTTACAAATCCAAACTGGGTAGGGTCCAGAGTTTGGAGATTACCAATGTCTTTGTTTATGAGTTGCATGATGATACGTTCCATGGCCTTGCAGACCAGGCTCATCAGGCTAATGGGGCGGTAGTTCCCGGGGTCTGTCGTGGCTCCCCCTTTGTGGAGTGGGATAACAGTTGCGGTGCTCCATTCAGTGGGCACAAAGCCTGAGATGAGGCTATGATTGAACATGGTACTTGGGTAGGGTGCCAGTTCATTCTGTAGTTTGTGTAGAACGCAGCCTGGGATATTGGCCGGTCCCATAGATGCTGTGCTCTTGGCTTTGGAGAGTGTTTTTTTTTTTTTTTTTTTACCTGTACAGCTGTGATTACAGGAACTTTGTATTCTTCCGGTATAGAGATGGGCCCTCTAGGGGGTGAGAGGGGGGTAAAGTTAGCACTGAACCCATCTGCCAGGATGTTGGCAATATCAGCTGATTCTGTATATTTAGTGCCATTGTGCTGTAACTCAGAGCAGATGTGAGTATTGTCATTGAGGTTCTTGACATAGCTATAGAATGCTTTGTGGTTGTCTTTAGAGTAGGTGCCAATTTTGTTTTCGTAACTAGCTTTGGGGGATTTTGAGGGATCTCTGCTTCTTACTGAGGATGACCAGGGAGTTCCTCCAGTGATGGGATTTTACACTTTTTGCAACAAGTTTCTTTCTTCTGTTGTAGAGTTTATGGCAGAGGACCACCAGAGTGGCTTCCATTTTTTGGTGGTAGCATCTTGGTCCTGTTAGGGATAGCATGATCCATGCACTTGTGTAAGTGCGTATAAAGTGCATTTGTGTAGGATTCAGCAGTCTTACCTCTATTGTCAGTCTGCATGGGTGTCATGAAGTTTGCCACTTCTGTCTTAAGTGTGAAGCTGGCTTTGGAGAAGTTTTTTACGGTGGTTTCCTTAATTGGGGGTGGGGATGTTGATGTCTAGCTTGTGGTTGGATCTGACCAACGAGGAATTTATCTGTGATGTGGAACACTGGTTGCTCATGATGGTAATGACCAGGTCTAGGAGATTGCTGTCCCTGGTGGGGGTGTGAATAAGTTGATCCAAGGAGTTGGAATTTGTGAATTCCAGAAAACGTTGAGCAAAAGAGTTGGTACATGAATAGTTTTCCCAGTTAATGGTGGGGTAGTTGAAATTGCCCATTATTAGGGTGTTGGGTTGTACCCCAATACTTTCAAGAAATGAGGAGTGGGAATCCTGGGGCATGGTGGGGGGTCTGTAGCAAGCTACAATTTGGATTGCGGTCTTGCCCAGAGTTAGTTGCACTTGGATAATCTCTGATGCATTATACTGTGCAACTAGCCTGGAGGTGTGGATATCCTTAATGAATATGGACACGCCTCCACCTTTAGTGCTTCGTTCTGGGTAAGGTGGCCGAAAGGTGTAGTATGAATTATAGCCTGATAATGCAGGGGTGCTCTGTGGAGCTTTGAACCAGGTCTCTGTCACTGCACAGATGTCTATGTTCTCCATTTTAAGGTTTAGATTTCTAGCGTTGAGTAGCATTACCCTCAGATTTTGCTTGCTTGTACCTGTTACGGTGGTGAATTTGTCATTTGAATCTTGCCTAAAAAAGGCACTATAGGGGTGGCAAGAGCCTTAGCCAGTATCCGGAATCCCAAGGGTGACAGGTGCAGGCCATCTCTGGCAAAGGATCGTGGTCCGTCGATCATGTCGTCCCAGGCAGACAAATACTGGATCTGCTTGGAATGACACCAGAAGCTTAGTCAGTTCTTGAAGTCAATCATTTTGTCCTTGTACTGTGGTATCATTCTGGGTGATGGCAGGATGCCATGGCACAACTATCATAGTAACAGCCATGGCATATGTTTCTGATGCAGCCCTTGCCCTGCCTCTGGTGGCTGACATGGGTATGAATATCACTGAGAT
>NC_056733.1:1989752165-1989839665 GCF_019279795.1 Protopterus annectens | reverse complement strand
CAATCATCTCAAATGCCCAGGTGAGAGCTGCTCTCTCTAAAGCTAAAAACACAGCATCAATGGGACCGGATGGTGTCCCCGGCTGTGTGCTACACGAACTCAATGAGGAACTAAACCCACACATAAGGCTGCTGTTTTAATCTTAGCCTTACCACAGGATACGTACCCAAAGAGTGGCGTATGGCAACTGTGGTCCCACTCCACAAAGGCGGTGCTTCTACGGACCCTGGGAATTACCGCCCCATAAGCTTAACAAGCCTGGTCTGCAAAGCTATGGAGAGGATCCTAATGGAACTCATAAATAAAGACATAGGGGACCTACAGACATTGGATCCTACCCAATTCGGCTTTGTCAAGGGCAGATCATGCCTCTTGAACTTGGTCGACTTTTTTGAAACTGTCACAAAGGCCATTGATGAGGGTAAGGCAGTTCGCACAGCCTACCTTGACCTTGCAAAAGCTTTCGACACAATACCCCACTCGGGTATCATAGAAAAGCTCACCAGCTTAAATATAAACCCATATGTCACAAGATGGGTTGCAAACTGGCTCAAGGACAGAACCCACAGGGTTAGAGTTGCTGGTGCCATGTCAGACTCCAAGCTGGACACAAGCGGTGTCCCACAGGGTTCAGTCCTAGGCCTCCTCTTGTTCGGCATCTACTTTTCAGAAGTGCAGGCAAACATAGGAGGATTGTGGCTGACAAAGTTTGCAAGATGACTGCAAACTGGGTGCCATAGTTGAAAATCCATCAGACACCGATATCGTTCAGAGAGGTCTCGTAGAAACGGATAACTGGTGCCAGAGCCATGGCCTTAAGCTAAACGCCAAAAAATGTATAGTCATACCCTTTGGTAAAAACAAGGTAACCCCAAGTTACCACATAGGTGGCAATCCATTAAGCACAGAAGAGGTTGAGGGACCTGGGGACCCAAGTTGACAGTAACCTTTCTTTTGACACTCACATTGCCAAAGTGGTTAGGAGGACCTTCTACATTGCCCACCTGATTATGAAGGGATTCACATCCAGATCAAGGGAGGTCAATGTTCCCCTGTACTCTTCACTTATCAGACCAATGATGGAGTACAATGCCCCATTTGGAATGTATCTTACCCGACACCTGCAGCAATTGGAAAGACCCCAAAAGTTCCTCACCAAAAGGATAAAGGGGCTCAAAAATATGCCATATGCTGCCCGACTGAAGAAACTCCAGCTCTATCCAGTCGCATACCGTCTGCTCAGAAGTGACTTGTGCCTGACATAAAAGGCCATGTCCAACCCGGAATTAATGGACATGCTCCACCTCAAAAAATCCAAATCCACCAGAGCCACAAGAGCAAGAGACTTAAACCTCAACACGGATATAAATAGGACGTGCCGGAGGGACAGATTCATCACCCAGAGACTCCCTATGCTGTGGAACAGAATCCCGGTCCATGTGAGACAGAGCACCTTGCTGGCTCTGTTCAAGAGGAATCTTGACCAGTGGATGGGAGATCGTAGGTTTACCCCGGGGATCATCTCTGTATCACTGCTGGACAGAGGCACGGCAAACTAATGGGTATAGTATTCTTCAACCTAAGGGGTGGTGAAAGCCACACAACTCTGGCTAGGCTTATAAATGCCCTAGCGCAGATAGCCTAGTATGAACCTATGGCTCCTAGTAAGCCAGACGGATACTACAGGGTTCCTAACTCCCACAAATTCCTTTAAAAAAACCCTTCTGCTGACCCTGATCTCTGGGCCCCAAGGGTGTTAAGGCCTCTACTGCTAAAAATCCTACCCCTTCTGACAGAGATTCTAAGGCGCTGGATAGATGGGGTACGAAGGTTTACACATCTGCAACCTTGGAAATCAGGGCTTTAAACTGTCAATTTCATATGCTTAAATATCAACAGCATGCCATGGGCTTGCTTAGAGAGAATTAGGTTGATCTCTGTGTGGAAAATAGAGTTGCAGGACTTATTACATTCAGCTGAACAAGTTGGAAAACATACTTTGCAATGTGGTTTTAATTCTTTGGAGGCCTCTTGCAGGGCTGCTGTAACTGGATCTGTGATGAGGCATGCTTGGCTCAAAGAGCAAAATCTGCCTGACCATGTTAAAGCAAAATTGTTGGATGTTCTTTTACAACAGGACTTGGTAATAAGGCTGAAGAAGTTTTAAAAAAGGTGGAAGATAAAGCTAAGTCTATGCAGACTGTGAAAGACTCCTTACAAGTGCAGCCACCCAGATTTAGTAGGCACTGGCTTACTAAAAACTGGTCCTTTGCAGTTCCCTCGAGAGCCGCTCAGGTCAAATCCAGACATCCTAACGGCTCCAGGTTTCAGTCACAAGGAACTTTTAGAACAAAACAAGGAGGTGCCTCCACCTCCAAACCTCTAAGCAACAAGGCACCTCCCTATGGTTATCGGTATCAATGACTTTCCTCTACAAATACCAAGCACTTACCTTTTGGCCGCCCCTTTGGGGGGGGGAAACTGGCACTTCATGCACAAAACTGGCAACTGATTACCCAGGACAAATGGGTTTTAAATATAGTATCCCAGGGATACAGATTTCATTTCCACACGTTGCCAATCCCAAACGGATGGCCAGTGGGCAGAGGCCCAGAAACAAGTTCTGTTCCTCATGAATATCGGGGCTATTCAACCAGTACCAGAAGAGGAAAAGGGACAAGGTTTCTATTCAAGACTTTTCCTGGTACCCAGAAAAGACAAATCCTGGCGTCCAATTCTGGACTTATCCGTTCTAAATACATTTCTGGACATTCCAAAATTGAAGATGCTGACTCTCTTCAACAGTTACTACCTAGGCTAGGCAAATATGCCTGGTTGGTAACACTAGACTTAAGAGGCTTACCTGCATATCCCAGTCTGGGAATCTTGCAGAAGATACCTCCGCTTGAAAGCAGGCTACTTGCATTACCAGTTCTCTGCACTGCCCTTTGTGAAGACCCTGGGTGCAGTAGATAAGCCAAAGTGCCTGGCACCAGTAATTGCATTTTTCAGGCAAAGAAATATTCAGATTTATCCATACCTGGACGATTGTCTAATTCAGGCAGAAAACAAGGACACCCTTCTAAAGCATCTGGCATTTGTAAAAAGGGTTCTGACTTGTCTTGGGTACACCATAAACAAAAAGAAATAACTCGTACCCTATCAAAAAATTACATTCCTGGGTGCAAGCTTGAATACATCTGCCCAGATGACTCTCCTTATGCCGGAAAAGCAAATTCAATTGATGACTTACTTCAAACAGGTGGCCACAAAAACCCAGCTATCTGCAAGACAAATTCTGCAGGCCTTGGGGTTCATGGCCTCTTGCATTCTTCTAATTCCATATGCAAGACTGCATATGAGGAAACTTCAGTGGTACCTAAAAAGTTTATGGAGTCAACATTTTCACAGCCTGGAAGCAATGATTCCTATCATACCTTGCCTGCAAGCAACGATTCCTATCTTACCTTGCCTGCAACTCGAGTTCCTGTGGTGGGCAGAGGCCTGCCACCAAAACAAGGGACTGTCATTCACTCCACCCCCTGCCGCCCAAACCCTAACTACGGACGCATCAGACTATGCTTGGGGGGCGCATCTGGCAGGGAAATTAATTCAGGGCAAATGGAGCCCAAATCAAATGCACCTACATATCAATCAAAGAGATGCTAGCTGTACAGAATGCTCTGACAGTCTTCGAGGACTACCTTCATCCAGGACAACTACTGATAAAAGACAGAACACCACGGTCATGTGGTACATAAACAAGCAGGGGGGTACACATTCCTACCCCCTTTGCAGACTAGCCATGGCATTGTGGAACATGGCCTTGCCTTATCAAATACATCTACAAGCTCAGTTCCTGCCAGGAAAGCTAAATACTCTTGGCAGATGAACTAAGCAGAAATCTTATGGACCTACACGAATGGAAACTGGAACCACAAATTTTCAGCATGTTGACATGCAAATGGGGGAGCCCAGACAAAGATCCATCAGTTGGACAAATTCTGCCCAGGAATTCATCACAAAAAAGCCTGGAAAGTGGATGCTCTCATTCAGTCTATGCCTTTCCCCCTCTGCCTCTGCTCTCCAAAGTCCTACTAAAAGTCAAGCAGGACAAACCAAAAATGATTGCTCCAGTCTGGCCTCGCCAACACTGGTACCAGCTCCTGTGCAATGTCACACCTTCCTCTGTGGCAACTGCCTCAGACACCTTATCTACTGTCTCAGCAGAACTACCAAATTCTGCACACTCTGCTCCAAACTTTTTGAATCTTGCAGCGTGGCTAATCAACTAATTTCATCCTTGGCATCTCTCAGCAAACCTGTGATGGATGTCATTGTGGAGGCTAGAAGGCGTAGTACTAGCAAATGGAAAATATTCTGTGCCTGGAACCAAGCACAAGGAATACGCACAGCAATGCCCAATATTCCTCAGATTCTGCAATACTTAACTGAGATGCTTCACAAGGGCCTATCCTTCTCTTCATAAAAATCCATGCCTCTGCCATTTCAGCTCATTACAACACAGAACCTCCCCTCTTCTCTCATCCTTTGCTAAAGCAGTATCTCAGAGGGCCAAAAATTTAAGACCTCCCAGGAGAGCACCAACTCCTGCATGGGACGTCAATTTTGTTTTGGAAAAACTCACTCTACCTCCTTTTGAGCCAGCTGCTACTGCAGACCTAAAGTTTATCTCTTGGAAAACAGCTTGTCTTTTAGCAGTCTTCAGCTAGAAGGGTTCCAGAATTACAGGCTCGTATGGCAGTGGAGCCTTTAATTATTTTTTACCCGGACAGGGTGGCTCTCGGGGCCAGTCTATCCTTTATGCCTAAGGTGGTATCCAGTGTGGCTCTTAATCAGACCATTCATCTGCCAACTTTCTTTCCCAATCCACAGAACAAGGGTGAGCGGATTCTGCATTCATTGGATGTACACAGACAACGAAGATTCTACTTAAACAGGACAAAATCTCTAAGAAAATCTGAACTATTGGTGGCATTTGCTGCAGGGGCAGAGGGAAAGGCTATTTCAAAGCAGACTAGTTCCAAATGGATAAGCCATTGTATCTGTTTCTGCTGTATGCACCATGGTAAACCTGTCCCCAAGGGGATCGGATCTCATTCCACCAGGGCTGCATGCAGCCTTTTCTCATAGGGGTTCCTACCAGAGACATTCTAGAAGCTGCTACCTGGAGCTCAGTTCATACGTTCACCAAACATTACCATTTACCTCTCTTCTCTAAATCTAGAGCTGGCTTTGTCACTGCTGTCCTGCAGGGCCTTATAGCTGCTCCTAATGCCGTATAAATCCATCCTCCCAGCCATAGCTTTGGGATTCTACCCAAGTGTAATGACTAACAGTGAAACACTAAGAACCTAGTACAGTTGTGTACACTTACCATAAATGTAGATGTTCGAGTGTATTCACTGTTGCAGTCCTGGTTACCCTCCCTCCAGCCCCCTGTTTTTCTCTAACTATACCTCTCCTTTCTTTTACTATGATTAAAAGCCTTTTTGGTGTATTTGCTTTTGTTTGGAGGTATATGTTTTGTGTTTGTTTGTTTGTTTGTTTGTTTGTTTGTTTGTTTGTTTGTTTGTTTGTTTGTTTGTTTGTTTGTTTGTTTGTTTGTTTGTTTGTTTGTTTGTTTGTTTGTTTGTTTGTTTGTTAGGGGCACGTGACATCTGGGGCAAGAAAAACTGATGTAATGGTGTCGGCTGCATGTTTTATACCCCTGATGTCATGGAAGAAGGGACAGCAACCGATGCAGGACCCAAGACTTTGTTAATCAGGCCGACTGAGGGAAACCTGCCAGCAGATTACCCAAATGTAATGACTGCAACAGTGAATACACTTGAACATCTACATTTATGGTAAGTGTATGCAACTGTACTTTCTTGGCTTTGGCAGCATTTTTGGATTTTGTTTGCGGAGTGTAGGTTACTAGTTAGACAAAGCTAGAGGGCTAAAGACTGGTTTGGTAGGTAGATTAGAGTTGTGGACAAACCCTGTTTTTGGTCCTTTAGCTATGTCTGAATTGGTTGGTAGATTGGAGTAGCAGAACTACCCTTTGCTCTTCCAAATTAGCAGACTGCATAGTGGTGCAGCTGTTAGATTGTCGCCTCACAGCAAGAGGTTCTCCGGTTCGGTTCTTGGCTGAAGTGCTTCCTGTGAAGGAGTCTGCATGTCCTCCGTGTTTATGTGGATTTCCTCCAGATGCTCCAGTTTCCTCCCATGTCACAAAAACATGCGTCTAGAGTTTCTTCCTGGGCCTTTGCTGAAAATTGGATTTGTTCAAAGTCGGATTTTCCTGGTAAACAAATAATAAAATAAAATAGGCTATTCTACTTTGTGCTGTATTCTTCCTTTGATGTTAGAGGTATGAATTATACAGTCGATAGAGTAACACTGACCTCTTTAGAGTATTAGATTTTCAATTGTATAGTGTTTACCAAAAACTGAGGTTGAAATGGAAAAGGCTCCTAGTTTCAAAATGTTAGAAATGTGGGCACAAAATTCCCCCTCAAGACTCTTGTGATCTCTTTGTGGTGTGTCAGGGTTTCCCATCAGAGTGCTTCCTGCATTATTTGTGCTGCCTTTGGTCCCGGGGCACTGTCAGGAAGAAGACACTCAAAGTAAAAGGACAGCTGCTGATGGATCTGGAACCTGATAAAGCAAAAAAAAGTGATGAACCTTCAAACCCGAAGGATTCAGAGTCTAGGACATGCTCTTGTGATACTTCATCTCCAGTGTTGACTCCAGGGTTCTGAGAATTGAAGACTATGTGGCTGGGATCCCCTACCTACACCCCCTCCTCCAGATCCAGAATTAGAAGCTCCTATAGCTATTCGTGACTCTCCCAGGAAAACAGAGCAACCAACTTCATTACCCTCTGACATCGCTACTACATCTTTAAGGTCCTACAGGAGTGCTTCAGAAGTTGACTTGGACTGATTTACATTTCCTGATTCAGAAATTTCTGAAGATCCAGATCGAGATTGGGGTCATTGAGTCTCCATTGGCTCTGAAGCCAGTTGGAGCCATCCACTTTATCCCTATTCAGAAACCATAAAGCTGTTATTG
Organism: Protopterus annectens; assembly: GCF_019279795.1. Lineage (NCBI taxonomy): Eukaryota > Metazoa > Chordata > Ceratodontiformes > Protopteridae > Protopterus > Protopterus annectens. The sequence goes on along the minus strand of NC_056733.1, from coordinate 1,989,832,585 downwards.
GCACAAGGGCGTTTGGATCAGACTCTCCAATCTATGGCCTTGTTGGACCCGATGTTTGAGTCCCCAAGCCAAGGAATTGGGTGGACTTGGGCTCTGATCCTCTTTTCAGTGCTGACCCTTCACATGAATCTGAGGATTTCACCTGGATTCTTTTTCACACTTCCCTTAGAGAGCTCCATTTGACCATGCATGTGGTGTCTTTGGATGCTGTAGAGGTTGAAGATGCTTTGAGTGTTTTTGAGGATCATTTCTTTGCCACACAAAGCAAATCCACAAGTTTCTGCCTGTGACCCTGTTTTTTTTATTTGAGGTGACTTCTGCAAAGGTGTCATCTGGGTAGATTCATTCTTTCAACTACAAACATCCTGCCACAGTGGAGACGGTCCTCCGAAGACTTGAGCCTCTTCCTCTGATCCACTGAAGAATAGAGTTTGCAAGAGGAAGTATCTAGAGTCTGCGGTTGAGTCAGTCACTTCACATATGGACTGTGATGGAGAGGGTTTCCCCTCAATCCCCTCCCAAGGATGCTTCTTCAGAGATTCTGGAACTTGTTCTTGGCAAACTAAATTTCTGTGTCTCAAGGAGAGCCAGTATTTGTGGGATACAGACCTGCTGTGTCCTGGGTGTCTCCTTTTGCTGACCGATTTAGTAGAATTTGCAGTGACGAAATCTTGACAGGAGCATGTCATCTGCTAGCCTGATCCAAGGAAGCCTGACAAAATGTTATGCCTTTGCAATGATAAACACTCTTGGGCAAAGACTCTTTCAGTAGACTCCATTGTAATTGTGACAGCCACCAAGGAAGAATTGTCTGAAGACTCTATCCCGCCACCCAAAAAGGGAGTCCCAGGCGATGGAGCTAGTTACGAAAATAAAATTGCCAAAGATTCCAAAGACCACCACAAAGCATTCTATAACTGTCAAGAATCTAAATGGCAATGCTCAGATCTGCTCTGAGCTAAAACAGAATGGCATTAAATATACTGATCCGAAGGATATTGCCAATATCCTGGCAGATCGATTCAGTGCCAACTTCACCCCCCTCTCACCCCCTAAATGGCCCATCTCAATACCGGAAGATTGCCAAATTCCAGTAATAACGGCCACACGGGTACAAAACGCACTTTCTAAAGCCAAGAATGCAGCACCCATGGGACCAGATGACATCCCGGGCTGTGTACTACATGAACTACAATATGAACTGGCATCTCACCCAAGTGTCATGTTTAATCATAGCCTCACCTCAGGTTTCGTGCCCACTGAGTGGTGCAGTGCTACAGTTATCCCAATCCACAAGGGGGGATCCACCTTGGATCCTGGAAACTACCGTCCCATCAGTCTGACGAGCCTTATCTGCAAGGCCATGGAGCGTATTATCATGGAACTTATAAACAAAGACATTGGCAACCTTCAAACATTGGACCCCACCCAGTTTGGGTTTGTGAAGGGCTGATCTTGTCTCCTGAACCTGATTGACTTCTTTGAATCAGTCTCCAGAGCCATGGACAAGGGTAAGGTGGTCCACACAGCCTATCTAGACCTTGCCAAGGCCTTTGACACCATCCCCCACTCTGAAATCATAGATAAACTTACTAAATTGGGCATTAATCCCTATGTCACCCAATGGGTTGCTAAATGGCTTACTGATAGAACCCACACTGTAAAAGTAGCCGACTCCAAATCCAGCTCCAGACAAGTGGAGTACCTCAGGGTTCAGTCCTGGGGCCGCTCTTGTTTGGCATCTACTTCTCTGAAATACAGGTCAACACTAAGGGACTCTGGCTAACAAAGTTTGCAGATGACTGCAAACTTGGAGCCATTATTGAATCCCCAAATGATGTGGATACTCTACAAAAGGGCCTTACAGAAACAGATGCTTGGTGCCAGAGCCATGGGCTCAAGCTCAATGCCAAGTAATGTATTGTCATCCCCTTTGAGAAAAAACATGTATCCATGAATTGCCATATAGGTGGCAGTACACTAAACACAAAGTGTGATAAGAGACGTAGGGACACAGGTGGACAGTGGTCTCACCTTCGATAACCACATCGCCACAATAGTCAGGAAATCCTATGTGGCACACCTAATCACGAAGAGCTTTTCATCCAGAAAAAAGGAGGTCATTGTCCCACTGTACTCATCCCTCATTAGACCCATTATAGAATACAACGCCCCATTTGGTATGTACCTCTCAAGACATCTGCAACAACTGGAAAGGCCTCAGAAATACCTCACTAAAAGAATCACAGGCCTAAAGCAGATGCCCTACGCTGACCACCTTAAACTCCAGCTATACTCTGTCGCATATCATCTACTCAGAGGCAATCTCTGCTCAACATACAAGGCCATGTCAAACCCAGAGCTGTTGGACATGCTACACTTAAAGAAATTCCAATCCCTCCGAGCTACACGCTCCAGGGATCTAAACCTTGTCATCACAATAAACAAAACATGCTGGAGGGATAGGTTCCTGACCCAGAGACTCCCCAGACTCTGGAATAGATTGCCCATACATGTCAAGCAGAGTGCCTCTTTGGACCTCTTCAAGAGGAACCTTGACGATTGCATGGGAGAAAGGAAATTCACCCCAGGGATCACGTCAGTCGCCCTGCTAGACAGGGTTCCAGGAAAGTAAATAATGTGGGAAGAAATAGCCAGGGAATTGTTATGGCTAGGCTTGTATAAGCCTTCGGGCTGATAGCCTAGTACCAACCTATGAACCTATAAACCTATGGATAGACTGGGGCAGCAGCTGTATGCTTCTGGCTCCTTTGTCATTCCAGCTATGAACTCTGCAGCCCATATGACAAGATTCTAAGGGGATCTTGTTGAGGCATTACATTCTGAAGAATCCCATTACACCACAGCCACAGAAGCAATGTCAGGCTACTATCAGCTATGTCTAATATTACCAACTTCTGGATGTGCCTGTTGGATAACATGGCGGATGAAGCACCAAGGGCAGCTGGAACGTGCATTGCCATGTGTGGCTGCATTTGTGATTTTGCTGACTGAGTCATTTATAAACATTCCCTTTGAAGGAGCCACCTTATTTGGTTCCACAGAGAAGGAAGGGATGCAGAAGAGCAAAAGGACTTCAAGACCTTTCCTACCATAAGAGTTATGTTCGAGATCCCTTGGCACACATTTAACAGGAACCAAAAGGGGCCTTACTGTGGTTTTGGAAGGCCAGGTATTAGTACCCCTCTACTTTTGATAAGAGGGGGCTGAGGAAGGGGATGTCACTTAATTGGATGCAGACTCAGAGGCCTGGTTGGTTCACAGAACCAGGATTTCTGTGGACCCTTTTCTAATAGATGCCCCCAGAATCCTTGAAGGTATGCCTGATTGCTCCACTTTGGAGGCAGTTGGGGGAATGCATATCCCCCTACCTTCAGTCCTGGTTTGCACCCACATGAGAAATTGGTAAGACTGATCATGTCCAAAAGTTATAGAATTTTCCCCCACCCCTCCTCTCCCACTGCTAAATGTCCCAATCTGGTAAAAGCCACTATAAGAGATTTCATTCTTGTACAGGAGGAGTCCAGGAGGTTTCAGCACTTGTGTTGAGGAGTCTGTCTTTTCCAGTTCAGAACCCTGCCTTTGCCTAACCTCAGCCCACATGGTGTTCACTGAATGCATGACAGCGGTAGCAGCTCATTTACTACTTCAGAGATTGAACTTTTCCCTTATATGGATGAATGGCTCCTGGTCGACGCATCAATGGGTCTTTTCTACAAGCATGGGATTACACTTTTCATCTGCACTTTCCCAGAAATTTCAGTAAATTTGGGGAAATCAGCTTGCCTCATGTAACTTTCACTTCCACAGGACAAAATTACCTGCTTAAAGGCTGCAGTACCAAAGATTTTTGACTGTAATCACCCTTTGTCATGGTTTGATTTATTTTCAGGCATGGTTCATCTTTGGAGATGTTCTTTGTGTTTCACTGTTGCAGTCATTACATTTGGGTAATCTGCTGGCAGGTTGCCCTCAGTCAGCCTGAATATCAAAGTCTTGGGTCCTGCATCAGTTGCGGTCTCCTCTTCCATGATGTCGGGTAGTCAGGGGTATAAAACATGCAGCTGACGCCATTTTCTTCAGTCTTTCTTGCCGCACGGTGCCCAAAGCAGAAGCAGTTCGCAAGTGCCAGTCGGCCGACTCCTGAAATTTTCGCATTCGAGTTTCAGAACCGAAGTCTTCAATTAAAGCTAAGTACCCCATTGGTGAAGCTTTTTCTTGCTCCTTACCGATGTCTGTAAAAGTTGCATTACTAATTGGTAATTGCAATTAGTAATTGCATTACTTGTGAGGAGCAAATACCTCATAAGGATTTTCATTTGTACTGTATTCCTTGTCTAGGCCCAGATCATAACGTGCCTTGCTGTTGGTTTTGTGCTAGATTTAACCAACGCACTATTAAGCATCGGTATATCTTTGATTCAAAATATTTTGGAAACTGATTTAATTACCCTGAAATGTCATCGGATAGCAGTCCGACTATCGGAGTTCACAAAAAAACGCAAAGAAAAGGACACAGACCGTCTAGGTCCAAAACCAACAAAGCTTCTCCTAAGCCAGTCGCCGGTAGTCAGTGAGGCGCTTTTGTAGCCCCTGATACCCGCTACTTTTGAGTTGCAGGCCTTTACTGAGACCCATGTGGAGTCTGGCATGCCGCGAAAGTATTGTACCCGCGGATATGTCTCCCTCGGATGGGTCCGGAGCCGCTGAGCAGGCACCTGCTTCTGAGGGTGTTGTCAGGCCTCAACATTTCTATATAAAACAGACGCCAGCTTCAAAGACAAAAGCAACTTCTAAGGCTTAAATGATGCACGAGCCACATGCTCAGGCCTCTATGCCTAAAAAAACAGATGATCAAAATGGCTGAGGACTTATTACCTTGATCAGGGGTTCCCAACCCCCCCCCCCCCCCGATAAGAGGCCTAGGCAAGACACTGATTATGAATCTTCAGATCAGGTTTTTATTTCTTCTGTTTCCTCTTCTCATCAGGAATTTTCTATACCACCCTATGAGGATTCAGTTGCAGAGGAATCCATCCCATCTGCATCTCCTCCTGAAGTTTTTCTTTTGGAGAAACCTTGCATACTTTAAGGGAAAATTTTCATTGGGAGAGTCTGGATTTCTCAGAATCCGAGGTTTAAGGGATTTCCTTCTTCCTCAGCATAGGCCTTTGGCTATACCTCCTGCATTAGACATTGTTGATGTGTTTTTGGAATCAAGCATGGCTCCAGATTCCCTACCTCCGGCTCCTAGTAAGCCAGACAGATATTACAGGGTTCCTGACTTCCACAAATTTTTATTCAAAAATCCTGCTGTTGATCCTGAAACTATCTCACAGGGTCCCAAAGGTGTAAAGGCCTCAACAGCTAATAATCCTAGCCCCTCTGATAGATTCCAGGGTGCTGGATAGATGGGGAAAGATTTATACATCTGCAACCTTGGCAATTGGGGCCTTAAACTGCCAGTTTCATATGCTTAAATATCAACAGCATGTTATGGGATTACTGAAATGGACAATGATGATGATTTCTGAATGTGTGGAAAAAGAATTACAGGAATTATTGCATGCAGCAGAACAGGTTGGAAAGCATACTTTGCAATGTGGTTTTGATTCCTTGGAGGCCTCTTGCAGGGCCACAGTTACTGGATCTGTGATTAGACGGCATGCCTGGCTCAAGGAGCAAAATATACCTGATCATGTTAAAGCTAAATTGTTGGATGTACCTTTACAGCATGATACTCTGTTTGGTAATAAGGCAGAAGAGGTTTTAAAGAAAATGGAAGACCATGCTAAGTCTATGCAAACTGTAAAAGACTTACAAGTGCAGCCACCAAGATTCAGTAGACACTGGCTTACAAAAAATTGGTCCTTTCCTGTGTCCGACAGCCTCATGGGGCAAATCCAGGTGCTCAAAAGACTCTAGATACCAATCACAGGGTTCTTACAGGTCAAAGCAATGGGGTGCCTCTGCCTCCAAATCTGGAGGAAACAAAGCACAACCTTACAGTAAGCAGTCTCAATGACTTCCCTCTGCCATCACCAAGCACTTATCTTCTGGCAGCCCCCTTAGGGGGGAAATTAGCATTTCATGCTCAAAACTGGCAGTTAATAACCCTGGACAAGTGGGTATTAAACATAGTATCCCAGGGATACCGATTTCATTTCCATACCTTGCCAATTCCAAATGGTTGGCCAGATCTGCCACAAAATCAATGGGCAGTGGGATAGAAACAAGTTACGTCCCTCATGGATATGGGGGCTATTCAACCAGTACCAGAACAGGAAATAGGGCAAGGATTTTACTAGACTGTTCCTGGTACCCAGAAAAGACCATGCCTGGCGCCCTATACTGGATTTATCAATTTTGAACACATTCTTGGACATTCCAAAATTCAAAATGCTGACTTTGCAACAGCTTCTGCCCATGCTGGACAAGAACGCTTGGTTAGTGACTCTAGACTTGTCATACCTGCATATCTCAATAAGGAATCGTGCAAAAGATACCTCCGCTTCAAGGCCGATTTTATGCATTACCAATTCTCTGCAGTGCCCTTTGGCTTATCTACTGTGCCCAGGGTCTTTACAAAGTGCCTGGCACCAGTAATTGCATTTTGCAGACAAGCATACAAGTCTATCCTTACTTGGACAACTATCTCAAGCAGAAAGCAAGGACATTCTTCAACATCGTTTGTAAAAAGGCTTCTAACATGCCTAGGGTACACAATAAACGAAAATAAATCACAACTGGTACCCTCTCAAAAGATTACATTCCTGGGTGCAAGCTTGAATACAACTGCCCAGATGGCTTACCTTATGCCAGACGAGCAAAGACAACTGACTTTTTATTTCAAACAGATGGCAACACAAACCCAGTTATCTGCAAGACTAATTCCTCAGGCTTTGGAGTTCATGGCATCCTGCATTCTACTAATTCCATATGCAAGACTGCATATGAGAGAACTACAGTGGTACCTAAAAAGTTTATGGAGTCAACATTGTCACAGTCTGGAAACAATGATTCCTCTCATTCCCTGCCTACAACGGGAGTTTCTTTGGTGGGCAGAGACATGTCACCAGAACATGGGAAGGTCTTTCACTCTACCCCCTGCCACCCAAGCCCTAACTGCAGACGCATCAGACTATGCTTTGGGGAACCACTTGGCAGGGAGATGCATTCAGGGCATATAGAGCCCAAAACAAATGCATCTGCATATCAACCAGAAAGAGACGTTAGCTGTTCAGAATGCCCTGACAGCCTTCAAGGACTTAATTCATCCAGGACAACTACTGATAAAGACGGACAACACCATGGTTATGTGGTACATAAACAAGCAGGGGGGTACACATTCCTACACCCTTTGCAGACTAGCCATGGCATTGTGGGACACGGCCTTGACTTACCAAGTACACCTTCAAGCTCAATTCCTGCCAGGAAAACAAAATACTCTGGCAGACTACCTAAGCAGAAATCTTATGGACACTCACGAGTGGAAACTGGATCCACAAGTCTTCAGCATGATGAGAGAAATGGGGGAGTCCACACACAGATCCATTTGCCTCCCCCCAAAATTATCCACTGGACAAATTCGCACAAGGACTTATCACAGACAAGCATGGAAAGTGGATGTCCTTCAGTTGGAAAAACCTATCCGTCTACGCTTTTCCTTCTCTGCTTCTTCTTCCCAAGGTCTTACTAAAGGTCAGACAGGAAAAAACAAAAATTATCCCAATTGCCCCCGGACTGGCCTCGCCAGCACGGATACCCAATTCTAAGGAATATGTCTCAACTCCCTCCTTGGTACTTGCCTCAAGTACCTCATCTACTGTCTCAGTAGAGCAATCAAATTCTGCACAATCAGCTCCAAACTGTGAACCTGGCTGCATGGCTGATCATGTAATTATTCAAACATCTCTCAGTAAATCTGTGATGGATGTCATCTTGGAAGCTAGAAGGCCTAGTACTAGAAAATCTTATGCTGATAAATGGAAGAGATTCTGTGCTTGGAACCAGGCACGAAGGACGGGCACAGCAAAGTCAAATATTCCTCAGATTTTACAATACTCTGAGATGCTTGACAAGGGCCTTTCTTTTTCATCAATAAAAAGCTATGCCTCTGCCATCTCTGCTCATTACAACACAGAGCTTCCCATCTTTTCTCATCCTCTGTTAAAACAGTATCTTAGAGGGGCCAAACATTTAAGGCCTCCCAGAAGGTCACCAACTCCGGCATGGGACCTCAATTTTGTGTTGGAAAAGCTCACCCTGCCTCCATTTGAACCAGCAGCTACTGCGGATATAAAGTTTTTATCTTGGAAAACAGCTTTCCTTCTGGCAATCACTTCAGCAAGAAGGGTTTCAGAATTACACGCCCTCATGGCTGTGTGGAGCCTTTTATTACATTTTACCTGGACAGGTGTCCCAAAAGACCAATCCTTCCTTTATGCCTAAGATGGTATCCAGTGTGGCTCTTAACCAAACTATTCACCTGCCAACTTTTTACCCAAATCCGCAGAACAAGGGGGAGCGGATTCTGCATTCCTTGGACATACACAGACAACTAAGACTCTACTTCAACAGGACCAAATCTCTAAGAAAGTTGGAGCAGCTCCTGGTGGCATTTGCTGCAGGATCAGAGGGGAAGGCTATTTCAAAGTAGACTATTTCAAAGTGGATAAGCCACTGCATTCGTTACTGCTATTTGCATCATGGTAATCTGGTGCCCAAGGGAATCTGCATCTCCCTCAGCAGCTTTGCTCAGAGGGGTGCCAACCAAAGACATTCTAGAAGCTGCTACTTGGAGCTCTGTGCATACTTTTACAAAGCATTATCATTTGCTTCTCTAAGTCCAGGGCAGGCTTTGCCACTGCAGTTCTGCAGGGCCTTATAGCCGCTCCTAATGGTATTTAGTTCCAGCCTCCCATCCATAGCTTTGGGATTCTACCCAAATGTAATGATTGCAACAGTGAAACACTAAGAACATAGTACAGTTGAGTACACTTATCATAAATGTAGATGTTCGAGTGTATTCACTGTTGCAGTCCAGGTTACCCACCCGCCATCCCCCTTTTTCTAGAACTTTCCTTCACTATATTCTACAGCCTTTGTGGTGGATTTGCTTTTAGATGAAGGTAAAGTTTGTTACAATCGCAGTTGTGTGTATATATGTATATGTGTATATATATATATATATATATATATATATATATATATATATATATATATATATATGTGTATATATATATATATATATATAATATATATATATATATAAAATTTTTTTTTTTGCTCCCCATTTGGGGGGGGGGGGGCACATGACATCTGGGGCAAGAAAAACTGAAGAAAATGGCGTCTGCTGCATGTTTTATACCTCTGACGTCATGGAAGAGGAGACTGCAACAGACACAGGACCAAAGACATTGATATTCAGGCCGACCTGAGGGCAACCTGCCAGCAGATTGCCCAAATGTAATGACTGCAACAGTGAATACACTAACATCTACATTTATGGTAAGTGTACACAACTGTACTTTTTGGGCCTCATGGCATCTTGTATTTTGATGGTTCAGATGTCCTTCAAGGATGCATCTGCAGTCCTTGCATATGGGTTGTCCTGCCTCAGGCAGCCCCTCGGTCGGCCGGATTCCAAAGTCTGGGTCCGGCGTCGGCTGATGTCGCCTCCATCCCGACGTCAGAGCGCCTGGGATATAAAAGTGTCAGCCGACGCCATCTTCCTCTGTCTTCCTTGCCGCGCGGTGCCCGAAACAGAAGCAGTTCGCAAGTGCCGGTCGGCCAGCTCCTGTGATTTCAGCTAACCGAAGACTTCAAAAAGCTAAGTACCCTGTTGGGGACTCTTTCTTGCCTCAGCCGATGTCAGATCAAACGGTTAAAGTTAATAATTGTTTATCTTGTGGGAAACAAATACCTCATAAGGATTTCCACTCTTACTGCCTACCCTGCCTAGGCCTAGACCACGACATCTAGGCCTGTGCTTCTTTCAATAGACGCACTCTTAGGCGTCAGGCGGAGTTTGCAGAGGAATTTTTTTGGGAAAAATACTGTTACAATATGCCGTCGGAGCTTCCGACACCTCATTTACCCAAAGAACGGAAGGACAAGGACCGACACACGCAGACCATAGTTTCGGCCGAAACCACTCCTAGGCCTACCGCGGGTGTCGGGTGTCTCTGTCTCTGCCGAAACTGAATCCTCGGTGCTTCCGACCGAAAGCGCACAACCGACAACCTCTGCCCCGGAGGCCACTTCTGAGTCTGTCATAGAATTTCCTTCTGAAACCGGTGCTCTGGAAATATCCGACACCATTTCTCTGGATAAGACTACTACAGCACGTGGGGCAGCCATGCCTCCTGTATCCATGTCCATAAAGGCATTTACACGTGCTAAAGCTGGTAAACAGCCAAAATCTCTCCCTCCCAAGACTATTCCTCAGGGATCCACTACCGGTTCACAGATTTTAAGTTTAGCTGAGTACCTTATTTCCCTAATTAGGGGCTCTCGGCCACATCCGGAAAGGGGCTCTCAACCTCCTCAAGACAAAAGGCCCAGGGTTGAGCAGACAGATCCCCAGTCTTCTGATGAGGCCTCAGATGACTCTGCCCTATCAGACTACCAGGAGGAGGCCTTTAAGGCCTACGAGGATTCTGATGCAGAGGAATCTATACCCTCGGCCTCCCCTCCTGAAGAGTTGTCCATTGGGGAGACCCTCCACTCCATGAGAAAGCATTTCAAATGGCAGGGCGGGCCAGGAATTCTCTGACTCGAGGAAGAGATTAAGAACTTTTTTGCATTTACCTCAGCATAGACCTTTGGCTATTCCTCCTGTTTTAAATGTCATTGATGATGTGTACTGAGTCTAGTATTTCCCCTGACTCCCTTCCTCCGGCTCCTGTCAAACCCGATAGGTACTACAGGGTCCCGGACTCGCATCATTTCCTTTACAAGGGCCACTCTGCTGACCCAGAAACTATTTCCCAGGGCCCTAAAGGGGTTGCAACCACCACTACTAAGAACCCACTTCCTTCTGAAAGGGAGTCCAGGGCTTTAGAGAGATGGGGTAAAAAGGTGTGTACTACTTCCACTCTTTCTATGAGGGCATTAAATTGTCAATTCCATATGATACAGTACCAAGAGTATTTGTTAGATGAGTTGCATAAAAAACTATCTTCACCTGAGCCCCTAGATCGCAAGGCACTTCAGGATCTGGTACATAACTCCCAGCAGGTTAACAACCATTTCTTGCAGTGTGGTTATGATGCATTGGAAGCTTCATGTAGGTCAGCAATGACAGGTGCAGTCATACGTAGACATGCTTGGCTGAAGGAACAAACACTGCCAGATCATGTTAAAGCAAAGCTTCTGGATGCTCCGCTGGAAAAGCAAAAGTTATTTGGCTCCACGGCTCAAGAGGTCTTAAAGAAATTTGAGGAAAAGGCTAAATCAGTACAAACAGTCAAAGATTTCCTACAGGTCCAAACACCAAGATTCAGCAGAAATTGGCCTTCTAAGAATTGGTCCTTTCCGGACACAGATTTCAGAGAGGCAGAAACAGGCGTGCCAGAGGTAGAGGGCAAGCTCGAGGCTCCTACAGAGGACGTCAGTGGCAGCCTCCTAACCAGAGAGGTACTGCAGGACCTACAACTACTACACAAGGACTATCTCAATGACTTTACTATGACCCCGCCAACCAGGGCTCAATTAGAAGCACCTTTGGGCGGAAAGCTATCTTTATTCTCAAACAATTGGCACAGTATTACAAAGGACAAATGGATACTGCAAATAATAGACAAAGGATACAGATTCCATTTTCATACATTACCAAAAAGACAAGGCATGCCAAACCTGCCACCAAACCAAAGGGCAGAGGCTTTCAAACAAATTTCCAAGCTACTTCAAATGAAAGCAATAGAAAGGGTTCCTCTCACAGAACAAGGCCAAGGATTTTATTCCAGACTATTCCTTGTTCCAAGAAAAGAAAAGCAATGGAGGCCAATACTGGACTTGTCCGCACTGAATACTTACCTCATCGTGCCAAAATTCAAGATGCTGACCTTACAGCAACTCCTTCCCATGCTGGGCAAGGGGTCCTGGCTGGTAACTCTAGACCTCAAGGAGGCATACCTGTATGTCCCTATCAGACAAAATTGCAGAAGACGCCTCAGATTTCTTGCAGGTTCAGAGCATTATCAATTCTCAGCATTGCCATTTGGCTTATCTACTGCGCCCAGAGTATTCACGAAATGCCTGGCATCAGTAGTTGCACACAGACTTCAGGGGATTCAAATTTACCCATACCTGGACAACTGCCTCATACAAGCGGACAGCCAGCAAACACTGGTAGAACACTTCAACTATGTCATCCGACTACTACAGGCCTTGGGTTACACAGTCAACATTCAGAAATCAAGACTTGTTTCATCCCAACGAATAATTTTCCTGGGTGCAAAACTGGATACAAACACCCAGATGGCTTTTCTCACAGAAGAAAAACAAGCACAACTACCAGATTATTTCAGAAATCTGACAACACAAACCCAGCTAACTGCAAGGAAGATCCTGCAGGCCCTGGGATTTATGGCATCTTGCATTCTTCTGATTCGCAAGGCTGCATATGAGGAAACTACAATGGTACCTAAGGAGTCTGTGGTCTCAGCACAGTCACAGTCTAGAAACTTTGATCCCCCTCATTCCATGCCTTCAAAAGGAATTCCTGTGGTGGGCAAAAGCAAGCCAGTCAAACATAGGCCTGCCTTTCAGCAAGCCACATATCAGCCAAACCATTACAACGGATGCCTCAGACCATGGGTGGGGAGCTGACATGGAGGGCAGATGCATTCAAGGGCAATGGACACACAAAGAATTGCATCTGCACATCAACCAAAAGGAAATGCTGGCAGTGATACATTCCATCGAGGCCTTCAAGCTCTTCCTGCACCAAGGTCACCTGTTAATAGACAGACAATACCACAGTTATGTGGTACATAAACAAGCAAGGAGGTACCCATTCATACCCTCTTTGCAGGCTGGCAATGAATCTGTGGGAACTTTCCCTAAAACTCAATATAGAGCTACAATCCCAGTTCGTACCAGGAAAAGACAATGTACTGGCGGACAGCCTGAGCAGAAACATCATGGATCCACACGAATGGATGTTGCACCCAGATATCTTTCTCCAGATAACACATTCATGGGGAACGCCGGACATAGATCTTTTTGCCTCCCACCACAACCATCAACTGAGGAAATTCTGCACAAGGACATACCATCCTCAAGCATGGAAAGTGGACGCCCTCTCCTTCAACTGGAATACTCTAACAGTATATGCATTCCCACCTCTTCCATTAATGACCAAGGTCTTACTGAAGATCAGGATAGAGCAACCAAAAGTAATTCTGATAGCCGCGGACTGGCCAAGACAACACTGGTACCCACTGTTAAGGAGCATGTCACGCACGAAACCTTGGCCTCTACCACAATGGCCACTTCTTCTGACACAGCACAATTACAAGACTCTGCACTCCAGTCTAAAAACCTTACAGCTGACAGCCTGGAGAATACCTTGACTCCTCGCCAGGATAAACTATCCAAGAGGGTACAGGATATCAGGATATCATTTCCACAAGAAAGGCATATTCAACAAAATGGAAAATATTTCGTACCTGGAACACCGCAAAGGGTCAAGATCCGACAATCATGAGCATTCCACATATTCTGGAATACTTGGCTGAAATGCTCCATAATGGCCTTTCTTATTCCTCCATAAAGATACATGCTTCAGCAATTTCAGCAGAGTACAACACTGACCCACCTGTATTCTCTCATCCTCTGCTAAGACAGTTTCTAAGAGGGATAAAAAACATCAACCCTCCAAGGAAACCACCAGTGCCTACATGGGACCTTAACTTCATGTTGGAAAAATTAACTCTTCCTCCCTTTGAACCAGCAGCATCTTCAGAACTACAATTCCTGTCTTGGAAGACTGCCTTCCTTCTGGCCATAACCTCAGCAAGAAGAGTATCTGAGTTACAGGCCCTCATGGCAGTTCAGCCATTTCTCATCAGGACAGAGTCTCTTTGAGGACCAATCCTTCATTCATGCCAAAGGTGGTATCCAGGGTTTCACTGAACCAAGCTATTCACCTGCCTACCTTCTTTCCAAATCCACAAAATAAAGGAGAGAAACTTCTGCATACTTTGGACATCCACAGACAGTTGCGATACTACTTGGACAGAACTAAGGCTTACAGAAAAACTGACCAACTCTTTGTAGCATATGCTGCTGGTGTACAAGGGAAAGCAATTTCCAAACAGACAATTTCAAAATGGATAGGAAATTGCATTCGGTTCTGTTACTCTCATGGAAAAGCTGTGCCAGCTAACATTAGGCCTCATTCCACCAGAGCAACAGCCACCTCCACAGCCTTCTTAAGAGGGGTGGCTACAAAGGACATTTTAGAAGCTGCTACATGGAGCTCCGTGCATACATTTTCCAAGCATTACAGCTTGCCGTTATATTCCAGATCCAGAGCAGGCTTTGCTACTGCAGTCCTGCAGGGCATGTTAGCTACACCATCCTTTTCTTAGGTCTTACCTCCCCCAGCTTGGCTATGGTATTCTACCCATATGTAAGGACTGCAGATGCATCCTTGAAGGACATAGTACAGTTTTGTACCTACCATAAATGTAGATGTCCGATAGGTATGCATCTGCAGTCAGGTTTTCCCTCCCTCCTACCCCTCTGTGGTATATTTTGGATACCTATCCCTCTTTTTTAGCTAGCTGGGGTTATCTTTTATGGTGTATTTGTTTTTTATTGCTGTGCATGTTTGGAATTTTTCATTTCTCCAAATTTAGCCTTACTTAGAGGGCAACTGGCATCTGGGGAAGAAAAACTGAGGAAGATGGCATCGGCTGACGCTTTTATATCCCAGGCACTCTGACGTCGGGATGGAGGCGACATCAGCCGACGCTGGACCCAGACTTTGGGATCCGGCCGAGGGGCTGCTGAGGCAGGACAACCCATATGTAAGGAATGTCCGATGCATACCTATCGGACATCTACATATGTGGTAGGTACAAAACTGTACTTTTGTTTATCGTATACGAATTCTTTAATGGTTACTCTACCCACAATGGTTTTCAGAAGCAAGAATCTCTATTTCAACCCATCAGGGTAACTGTTGTGCAGAATTCATCTAAACTGCTAGCTTCACTGTTTTCCGATATGTGCATGTAGGCCTTTCCTTATCCCCTCCCCAGTAACAATAGCAACCATTAACACATCCTCTTTCGAGGGAGTGGCAATGCGAGGGCAGAATTGTCCAAGGTTTTTGGTCAGAATGATGATTTTCACATAAATGTTCTGGAGAAGAGGACGGCTCTCTTTGTGTTTAATGAATTACAGAGCAGTCTTTTTCTAGGAGCGTTAATGTACAGATGGACAATGCAACAGTGTCTGGTATATAAACATAAAGGGAGGACCAAATCTTATCTGCTTTGTCCCAAGCTGGATTAGTGGCTTGGGCATTTGATGGGAGTTTGCATGGAGGATGTGTTCTATCCTGGGGAAGGGTACATGCTGATGTTTCTTTAGTTAAGGTCTAGTAAAGACTGGAATTCAAGAGGTCAGATATTGGGTTGGAGGGCGGGATAGATGTCCTAGTGCACGTCACATAGGGCCAGGGGGTGGAGCACACAGTAGTTTTTAAAGCCCAGTCAGTTGTAGTATTGGCCTATGCACGTAGGGGGGGCGGGTATAGGCCAGCAAAAAAAAAACCCTCCAAAGACCACCTGAATGACGGTAGCACTCTTGCTGGTAGGCCCACGCTTCTGCTGAGTGAAAATGCAACTTGTGCCCTCAGACAGAAGGTGGGCTGGCTTATTGGGTGGGGAAGGTTATTTTAAAGAACTGAGGTGTTAGAAGGAAAAAAAAAAAACTTGTTGGTCTTCTATTCAACAATTGCGATTCAGAGACTAGCAGTCACTGGAACAAACATTGCTGTGATCTACTTGACTCCCCAAAATAGTGCAGCAGTTAATTTTGCCATTCTCACTCAACATGGATGGAATCCTACAGGTACTCTCTTCCTTCATTAGCCTTCAGGGTTTCTGTATGCCTATCCCCCTGTTCCGCTTATGACCATGTACATACGGCAGACCATTCGGTGCAAGGGCAATCATCTCGTAGCCCCATTTTGGCTGACTTATATGGTTCTCCTTCCTCCTATCTTAACTGAAGAGCTACCCTTACCTCCTTTATCCTCTACCAGATCTCATGTTACTGCCCCATCTGTGTAACCTCTCCTGGATATTTTCAGCCTGAAACTAACAGCTTGGCTTCTCCAATTTCAATGATGGCATGGGATAACATCCCTTTCTACTGAGGTAGTCCACATCCTCAAAGATTCCCAAAAAATCTTCCACGCATAGCGTGTCACAGTAAATGGAAAAGATTTGCTATATGGGCTGATTCTCAGAACACAGACCCTTTTCAGTTTCTGTTGGAGAAGTTACGTTTTGTTCATTCTGTTCTTATTTGGGTCCAGCTTCTCCACTATCACTGTGCAAGTTAGCAGGTATTTCCACCTCTTTCTTTGGCTTTGTCTTTTCTTTGGCTTCACATAGATTATATAAAGTCTTTCTAAAAGGTAACTTCCAGTTACAGCTTCCCATAAAGAATCCAGCTCCTCCGCGGTATTTAAACTTCGAGTTTGAAGCACTTTCTGCAGGTGGTGCTGCGTCTGAAGTTTAGATTTACAATTCTTGGCCACTAAGAAGCTAGTTTTACGGGCTATCACTTCAGGTAATAGGATTTCATAGCTGCATGCCTTGTCCTCTGATGTTCGTGTTACCCTGCTGCAGTCATCACACTTGGTTTATCCTGTCATCAGGCGGTCCTGCAGTCGGCCTGAATTCCAAAGTGTTGGTCCGGCGTCGGTTGCCATCACTTTTTCCCTGACGTCAATGCGCCAGGGGTATATAAGAGGCATCCAACGCCATTTTCTTCAGTCTTTCTTGCCACGCGGTGCCCGAAGCAGAAGCAGTTTGCAAGTACCGGTCGGCCGACACCTGAGATTTTCGAATAGAGTTTCAGTCCGAAGTCTTCAAAGCTAAGTACCCCATTGGGGAACCTTTTCTTGCCTCCGTCCGATGTCAGAAAGTTAACAATTGCATTTCTTGTGGGAAGCAAATACCTCGTAAGGACTTTCATTCTTTCTGTATACCTTGCCTAGGCCCAGACCACGATGTCACTGGTTGTAGGTTTTGTGCTAGGTTCAATAAGCGAACTATAAAGCAACGCTTTGATTTCGCACGACACTACTTCGGTAGGAAATTTAATAACACTATGCCGTCGGAGCAACCGACTACCGGCGTGCGCAAAAAACGCAAAGATAGACAGGCAGCCTAGAGCCAAGCCAGACTCCGAGGCCTCGGCTGGGCTGGTTGCTGGTTCTCAGGTTTTTAGTGAGGCGCCTACGCAGCCCTTGGCTACTGCAGAATTGGATCCGCAGACCGCTTCGGATTCTCCAGCAGCTCTAGGCCGACGCAGCCTTTTTCTTTAGGCCCTTCCGACGACATTGCAGAAGGAGAAGCCGGTGCTGTAGAAACACCTTCGGTTTCTGAAGGTGTCTTCAGACAGACTACTCTCACCATAAAATCTTATGCTAAGCTTAAGACTCCTCTAAAACCAAAAACGACTGCACTTCAGTCTCCAGTTCAAGGCCCCATGCCTAAGAAACAGATGCTTAAAATGGCTGAAGATTTGATTTCTTTAATCAGGGGTTCCCAACCCCCCCCCCCCTCCCCGGACAAAAGGCCTAGACAATACGAGGATTATGCCTCCTCTGATCAAGTGTCTATTTCCTCAGGCTCCTCTGAGGAACAGGATTACTCCTTTCCCCCTTATGAAGATTCCATTCCCTCAGCTTCTCCCCCAGAAGACTATTCCTTTGGGGAAACCTTACATACCATGAGGGAACATTTCCACTGGGAAGGTCGGGACTACTCCGACTCAAAGAAAAGGCTCAGAGTTTCTTTTACTCCCACATCACAGACCACTTGCTATTCCCCCAGTTTTAGACATTGTGGATGATGTCTTCTTAGAATTTAGTCTAAATCCAGATTCTCTGCCTCCTGCTCCAGCCAAACCAGATAGATACTATAGAGTGGAATTCCTTTACAAAAGCCCTGTTGCTGATCCAGAGACAATCTCCCAGAGTCCCAAAGGGGCTAAGGCCTCTATAGCTAAAAATCCTGTACCCTCTGAAAGGGACTCCAGAGCACTAGATAGGCGGGGGAAGAAGGTTTATACCTCAGCTACTCTAGCTATGAGAGCACTAAATTGTCAATTTCACATGCTTAAAATACCAGCAATTCCTAATGTCTGAAATAAAACAAAAGATGAGCACACACCTTCAACAGTCTGAATTCAAGGAAATGCAGGATCTGTTGCATGCAGCTGAACAGGTGGGCAAACATACTTTACAATGTGGTTTTGATGCCTTGGAAGTTTCCTGTAGTGCAGCTGTTACTGGGTCTGTTATACATAGGCATGCTTGGTTAAAGGAACAAACTCTGCCTGATCATGTTAAAGCAAAGTTACTAGATGCACCCTTTACAGCAGGATGTCTTATTTGGGGTTAAAGCAGAAGAGATTTTAAAGAAAATGGAGGATAAGGCAAAATCTATGCAGACGGTCAAAGATTTCTTACAGGTACAGCCCCCACGCTTCAGCAGAAATTGGCCAACAAAAAATTGGTCCTTTCCAGCTTCTGGCAGAGGACAAGCACAAATCCCTTACAGACCTCGTCAGTGGGGTACTGCAACACAGAAGGGAGGAGAAGACAGGTCCCAAACTATTAGAAGGCAAAAACAATGACTTAAACCTCAAACAGCCAAGCAAAACTCTCTTGGCAGCTCCCTTGGGAGGAAACTTAGCACTTTTTGCAGACAACTGGCGCATCGTCACAAAGGACAAATGGGTCCTAGACATTCTCACAAGGATACGGATTCCATTTCCACACCTTGCCAAGGATAAAAGGGATGCCAAACCTGCCACAAAATCAATGGGCAGAGGCACAAAAACAAACTACAGCTCTAAGAGCCATCCAACTGGTACCTACACAGGAGCAAGGCCAAGGATTTTACTCTTGGCTCTTTCTAGTCCCCAGAAAGGACAATGCTTGGAGACCCATTCTGGACCTTACAATTCTAAACACCTTCTTGCAAGTACCCAAATTCAAGATGCCAACACTACAGCAGCTTCTTCCCATGTTGGGCAAGAAAGCTTGGCTAGTAACGTTGGACCTCAAGGAGGCATTCTGCATGTCCCTATCAGACAAAATTGCAGAAGATGCCTCTGTTTCATTGCAGGTTCAACCCATTACCAAATCTCTGCACTGCCCTTTGGCTTATCTACTGCCCCCAGGGTCTTCACAAAATGCCTGGCACCAGTAATTGCATACTGCAACAAAGAGGAATTCAAATTTACCCATACCTGGACGACTGCCTCATCCAAGCAGAAAGCAAGGACATTCTCTTACATCTGGCTTTTGTAAAACACCTTCTAAGCTTTCCTAGGGTGCACAGTAACTGAAAAGAAATCAAAACTAGTGCCCTCTCAAAATATGACATTCCTGGGTGCCAGCTTGAATACAACGGCCCAGATGGCTTATCTGACGCCAGACAAACAACTACAACTAACTCAGTACTTCAGCACAATGGCAACAAAGACCCAACTCCCTGTAAGAAAAATTCTGCAGGCCTTGGGCTTCATGGCATCTTGCATACTACTAATACCATTTGCAAAACTGCATATGAGGAAATTACAATGGTACCTAAAAAGCGTATGGACTCAACACAGCCACAGCTTGGAAACAATGATACCTCTCATTCCCTGCCTTCAACAAGAGTTTCTATGGTCATCACAAGCATGTCACCTCAACAAGGGTCAGCCTTTCACCTTACCCCCAGCCAGGCAAACTGACAACAGATGCATCGGACTATGCCTGGGGGGCACATATGGCAGGACGGTGCGTTCAAGGCATATGGACTGCAGATCAAAGGAATCTGCACATCATTCAAAAAGAAATGCTAGCTGTAAAGAATGCTCTTGACAGCCTTCAAGGACATCTTACATCCAGGACAGCTTATCATAAGGACAGACAACACCACAGTAATGTGGTACATAAACAAGGGGGTACACACTCCTACCCTCTATGCAGGCAAGCAATGACCTTGTGGAACACAGCACTGGCTTACCAAGTTCAATTACAAGCTCAATTCCTGCCAGGAAAAAAGAACACATTGGCAGACGACCTAAGCAGAAACATCATGGATCCCCACAAGTGGAAACTGGACCCACAAGTATTTGCAATGATAACTCAAAAATGGGGGCACCTAGACATAGACCCGTTTGCCAGCCCCCAAAACTATTGGCTAGCAAAATTTTGCACAAGGACTTTTCACCATCAAGCTTGGAAAGTGGACGCACTCTCATTTAGTTGGAAAATGCTGACAGTATATGCCTTCCCTCCATTGCCCCTTCTGACAAAGGTGCTGCTGAAGGTCAGGATGGAGAGACCCCGAATGATACTTATTGCCCCAGACTGGCCACGCCAGCACTGGTACCCACTTTTAAGGAATATGGCCCAGGGCCCACCATGGATTTTACCACAAATTACTCATCTGCTCACACAGCAAGACAGTCAGATTTTACACAGCCAGCTCCAAAACAAACTTGGCTGCATGGCAAATCACCTAAGCAACCAGCCAGCTCCTCTTTCACAAGCTGTTATGGATGTTATTCTGGAGGCCAGGAGGCCCAGCACCAGGAAAGCCTACTCAGACAAATGGAAAAGGTTTTGAGCCTGGAAACCAGCTAAAGGCCAAAATACCCTTCAGCCGGACATACCTCAGATTCTACAATATTTAACTGAGATGTTACACAAAGGGTTTTCTTTTTCATCTATTAAAATCCACGCCTCGGCTATTTCAGCTCACTACAACACGGATCCTCCCTTATTTTCACATCCACTCCTAAGGCAGTTTCTGAGGGGCCAAAAACATTAGGCCTCCCAGGAGAGCACTAACACCTATTTGGGACTTCAGTTTTGTTCTGGAAAAACTTACGCTACCTCCTTTTGAGCCAGCTTTCTCAGCTGACTTAGTTTATATCATGGAAGACTTCCCTGCTGCTAGCAGTTTTCAGCCAGAAGAGTCTCAGAGCTTCAGGTACTAATGGCAGTAGAGCCTTTCCTCATTTTTCATCAAGACAGAGTTTCTCTACAAACTAATCCCTCCTTTATGCCTAAGGTGGTATCCAGTGTGGCTCTAAATCAAACCATCCATTTACCCACCTTCTTTCCAAATCCACAGAACAAAAGAGAAGGACTCCTGCATTCCTTGGACATTCACAGGCAGCTACGTTACTACTTGGATAAAACTAAGGTTTTCTGAAAATCTGACCAGATTTTTGTATCCTATGCTACAGCATCACAAGGAAAGGCTATCTCAAAACAGACAATTTCCAAATGGATAGGACATTGCATATGTTTTTGCTACACCCACCATGGAAAACCAGTTCCTGCTAGCATAAGGCCCCACTCTACCAGGGTAGCAGCTACATCTACAGCCTTCCTCAGGGGGGTGCCAACCAAGGATATTCTGGAAGCTGCAGCTTGGAGTTCAGTACACACCTTCACCAAACACCATCACTTACTCTACTCTAAGACTAGAGCTGGCTTCACCACTGCAGTTTTGCAGGGCCTTCTAGCCTCCTCTAACCCTGTTTGAATCCACCTCCCATCCTTAGCTTTGGGATTCTACCCAAGTGTGATGACTGCAGCAGGGTAACACGATGAACATAGTACAGTTTTGTACCTACCATAAATGTAGATGTTAGAGTGTATACCCTGCTGCAGTCCAGGTTACCCTCCCTGCATCCCCTCTGACCTAACTAAAACCTTTCAATACCTTAAAATCTGGTACAACCTTTGTGGTGTATTTGCTTATAGCTGGAGGGATGTTTTGTTAGTACCAATAATAAAATTTAGCACAATCTACTTGACCACCTTTTGGGGGGGCACCTAACATCTGGGGCAAGAGAAACTGAAGAAAATGGCGTTGGATGCCTCTTGTATACCCCTGGTGCACTGACGTCAGGGACGAAGCGACAGCAGCTGACGCCGGACCAAGACTTTGGAATTCAGGCCGACTGTGGGACCGCCTGACGACAGGATAACCCAAGTGTGATGACTGCAGCAGGGTATACACTTGAACATCTACATTTATAGTAGGTACAAAACTGTACTTTTCTTCTGTTGTATTCCATAAGGATAAGGTTACTTTGAGGACCATCCCCACTTCTGTTCCATAAATGGCTTGAGACCAACCTTTCACAGCCTATATATTTCTAGTGGTATTCCCTTACCACCAAAACGAAGGAAAAGTAAATTTTGCATCCACTGGATGTACACAGGCAGATTATTTCCTTTACAGAACAGCTCCCTTTAGGAAGGGTGAGCAACTTTTTTTTGTTTTTGCACAAAATAAATTGGGTAAGAAGGTATTCAAGGCTTCCCTGTCTAGATGTTTTTTTCCACTTACCTGCACATCTAAATAAAACCTTGCTCTACAAGCCCAGGGCTCATTCCACTAGAACCATGGCAACTTCTACAGCTTTCTTCCTATCTTTCTCATTGTATGACTTTTACCAAGCTACTACATTTTAACTCGCCCATTTGTTAAGCACTACAAGTTGGACTGTGTTGCCAGAGCTTTGTTTTGGGGCTTTCATCCTGAGGGGTTTCCTGTCTTGAGGCCATCCATTCATCATGGAAATTATCAACAAGGACATAAGAGACCTCCAGACAATGGACCCATCCCAGTTTGGCTTTGTCAGTGGAAGGTCATGCGTACTGAATCTGGTGGACGACTTTGAAAAGGCACTACGGCAATGGATGAGGGGAAAACTGTTCGTACTACCTTCCTAGATCTGGTTAAGGCATTTAATACAGTACTCCACTACGGCATTGTCAGCAAACTTACAGAAACAAGTATAAACCCCTTTATAGATAGCTGGCTCACTGATGGAACCCAGGAGGTTAGAATCAGAGGCCACCACCACAGAGAGGCCAGTCACCAGTGGAGTCCCCCAGGGCACTGTGCTAGGCACAGTCCTTTTTGGCATCTACTTCTGAGATGTCAAAGGCATTTGTCGAACCAAGTTTGCAGATCACAAACTGGGAGCAGTTATTGAATCCCCCCGAGAGGAAAACACCCTTCAGGAAGGTCTAATACAGATAAACTTTTCATACAAAAGCCATGGCTTAAAACTCATTACTAAGAAATGCATTGTAGTACTGTTTGCGAAGTCTGCCACTCCACGTACCTAAGTCATGAATAAAACACCCTTATAAGTTAATTCAGTAGTCGGGGATCTGGGAACTCATGTAGTTTGTAATCTAGCCTTTAACCAACATATGTCCAGGGTAGTAAGAAAATCCTATGTTGATAAATTTATCCGCAACAGCATGGCATCTAGTTTCAGGTCATACCGTTGTACTCATCCCATCATAGAGTATAATGCCCACTTAGGTTTGTACCTGACTAGACACATGCAGCAACTGCAACGTCCACAAAGATTCCATACAAAAAAAAAATACAGGGAGTAAACCGTAATCCTGCTCTGATCCCTCTTTAAGCCCTGTCCCTTTACTTGATATTGTACAGACTTCTGAGAGGTGATCTTTGCCTGGGATTCAGTGCATACCTTGACTCTGTTTTGATGAATCTTTTGCATGTCTGCAAAATAAACAGCAGCAGAACTTCTAATTTAAAAGATTGAAATTTTACTTGCAACATAACTAGAACACGGAGATGCATGTGTTTCTCAGAATTCCCATTCTCTGGACAGGCTTCATATCTCTGTGAAGCAGAGTTCTTCTGTATCCCTATTTAAGTGCATCTTGGAACAATGGATGGGCCATCGGCAATTCACTCCTGGTCTGGTTCCTATGTCTGTGATGGACCGAGACCATCAGTAAGTCACCCCTTATAAATCAAATTTGTGAGTCACATTTTGAGCTGCATGGCTTTGCTTTTAATGGCCCTAGTGGTAGTTAGCCCGGTATACTCCTTTGAACCCAGGAGTCTTGTAGCTGGGGATTCTGACCCGTATGTTGGATCAGACAGGCTGGATGAGTAGTACGCAAAAGTTAATACCATAGTCGCACAGGGCCTTGTCCTTCAGATGTGACTACTATACCCTTGGTCACCTCTTAATTCCTCTCCTTGTACTGTATCCCTTACTTAATCTCCTTTGGCCTCAACTCAGAATGATTGTTCCTACTTTGGAACTTTTTTTCTGCAGACCTCTGCTGAAAAGGGGTTTCCAACTCATTTGGAATTTCTTGTTAAATAAATGTAAGCGCAAACAAATTGCAAGGCTTGTGGTTGAAGTGACAATAGATACCATTCAGTGTAATGCACTTATGAAATTAAACTGTTGGAAAATCCTGGTGTTCTGGCTGCAGTGCGATTCTCAAGCAATCTGGAAATATATCACTGATTTGATAAGTACATTTCTTGGCATTTTAACCTTTCAGAGTTCTGCATTGCTTTAATTTTGCCTGACTGAATTATTTTATATATTTTCTGGCATTGTTTTCTGTTTTTCATCTGTCATGAAACTGTTCCCCCCTCCCCCACCCTGTTCTTGTGGTGGTGTTATAGTTGGTGGCTTTGCAGTTGCCCACCCCTACTGTAAATTTGATCTGGGACACCCCCTCTCAGTCTGGTGCTCACTCTACTTTAATACAGAGAGAACATTTGAGAAGGCCAACTCACTTAGGTTCTTAACCTTGATTTTTTTATTCTGCTCCTTCTTCCTCTCTCCTTGCATTTTACTAAACAAATTGCACTTTATTTTGCTTTTGCTTCTTCTTAAGTGTTCAATTGTATTTATTCTGCTCCATTTATTACTGCTTGGTAGTAGCCTGATTAAATTGTGACTGTTACTCTAAGCCTTTTGGTTTAAGCACTTGGGCTCCAGACCAGTTGTTTTACATTTAAGAAGGTTTGTGGTCTGCACGGTTGTGGCAGGGCAGGTAGCTTACATCCTTCTAAGTTTGGTATTACTGATTGAAGGCTCAGTGTCCGTTATTCTAAAAGTGTATTAGTTCTGGATAAAGCACTTGGGCTTCAGGCCAGTTATTTTTCATTAAGAAGGTTTGTGGTCTGCACTCTTTTGGGAGGAGAGGCTAGATTATGCCCTTCTGAGCTGGGAATTTCTGGTTAAAGGCTTATTGTGCCTGCTTATTTGAACTGTTTCTTTCTGAAATTGGTGTGCCTTGGTTGCTGTAGCATAGACTAGATTCAGGCATCCTGAATCTAGTTTTGTTTGTATAACATGAGCACTAATCCAGGCCATCTCTTTTTTGGAGAAGGTTCCCCTGCACCCTTGTGGCAGGAGTGTGCAGTTGGAACTTGTCTGAAGACTGCTGTAACAGGGTTCGGGTTTGAGCTTTTTTACTGGTTAATTGGGTAATTTTGTTTAAATCAGTTTGCTCGTTTTCTATTGTTATATAAAACAGTTGCACTTTATTCATCTGCTTTTACTGTATTTGTGTTTCTTCCTACTTTATTTTGCTTTTGTTGCTTGTTCTTAAAGTACTTAATTGCATTTATTCTGCTGCATTTATTGCTGCTTGTTAGTAGCCTGATTAAATTGTAATTGTTATTCTAAGCCTTTGATTGAAGCACTTGGGCTTCAGACCAGTTGTTTTACAGTAAGGTGTTTTGTGGTCGGCACTGTTGTGGCAGGACAGGTAGCTTACATCCTTCTAAGTTGGGAGTTGCTGGTTAAAGGGTTAGTGTCTGCTGTTCAATAAGTGTATTAGTTCTGGTTTAAGCACTTGGGTTTTAGGCCAGTTATTTTACATTAAGAAGGTATGGTCTGTACTCTTGTGGGAGGAGAGGGTAGATTCTGCCCTTCTGAGCTGGGAGTATCTGGTTAAAGGCTTATTGTTCCTGCTTATTTGAACTGTTTCTTTATGAAATTGGTATGCCTTGTTTGCTGTAGCATAGACTCAATTCAGACCTGCTGAATCTAGCTTTGTATAACTTGAGCACTAATTCAGACCATCTTTTTTTGGAGAAGGTTCCCCTTCACCCTAGTGGCAGACGTGTGCAGTTAGAACTTGTCTGATTGAACACTGCTGGAACAGGGCTCAGTTTTTAGCTTTTTATTGGTTAATTGGTTTAAATCAGTTTGCACATTTGCTACTGTTATATTAAAATATATATATAGATACACTTCATGCATCGCCGCTTAGCTAGGGTTAAACTATTTCGGCGCCATAAATTCTGCTCTTCAAATTTTCCCTTAGAATTAGCCAGTTTTAAAGTTTTAGCACTAAAATCTGTTTCTTTGAGCTCAGCACTTGTTCAGAACTCGTAAACATTAAATAAGCTACAAATTACTACAGCAGTCAACTTTCCTCACTTGTCTAGAGGAAAACAGTTTTTAGTACTTAATAAATAAGCACCTATCCAGACATGTCTAATGGTCAGCTCCCAGTGTTTTTTCCTGTCTACCTGATGAATCTGGGCATCTTGGGGCAATGCAGCAATTGCCTCATGTACACAGACAACCCTCTCCTCCTACCACCCAATACTACAACCTGTGAGAGATGCACTTAGCCAAACTGGAAGCAAAGCTCTCTTCAACCAAAACTGGACTAGACTGTCAAGAGGAGAAGGTAAACACTTGCACCACACCACACAACACACAGTCCCTCAAAACCTACACCACCAAAACACACACACAAACATGAAACGCACACCTGCATTCGCAGAGGCTCTCAATAAAAATCTGCTCAAGCAGCAGAGACCTCCAAAGCAGAAACGCAAGCAACCTCCACCCCCCAACACAACCCAGTTGACACAGCCCACAAACTCAGTGTGCCACTCAACCACAGCCCATAAGGCATAACAACGTACCCATCACACTAGTCATAGGTGACTCTATAGTCAGGCACACCGACGTTCCACTCACCAGGCTAAACAAGGGGAAAGTTACTGTCCGCTGCCTGTCTGGTGCCAGGATCTGCCACGTAACGCATGCACTCAGGTCACTCCACATCAAATACAAATATGAGACTGTCATTGTCAATGTTGGTGTGAATGACCTGAGACATACCTCCCTGGACTACATGAATAGAGACATGAAGGAGCTCTCTGATCTTGTAGCCCATGCAGGTATGACCCTAGCCCTGAGTAGCATTCTGCCATCACCCAGAATGATACCACAGTACAAGGACAAAATGATTGACTTCAACAATTGGCTAGGATTCTGGTGTCATTCTAAGGGGATCCAGTATCTGTCTGCCTGGGATGACATGATCAACAGACCATGATGCTTTTGCCAGAGATGGCCTGCACCCGTCGCCCTTGAAATTCCGGATACTGGCTAAGGCTATTGCAACTCCTGTAGTACCTTTTTTCGGCAAGGTTCAAATGACAAATTCACCACCTTAACAGGTACAAGGAAGCAAAATCTGAGGGTAATGCTACTCAATGCTAGAAGTCTAAACCTCAAAATGGAGAACATTGACATCTGTGCAGTGACAGAGACCTGGTTCAAGGCTCCAGAGAAAACCCCTGCATTACCAGGCTATAATTCATACCACACCTTTCGGCCACCTAACCTGAACTGAAACACTAAAGGCGGAGGCGTGTTCATATTCATTAGGGGTATCCACACCTCCAGGCTAGTTGCCCAGCATAATGCATCTGAGATTATCCAAGTGCAACTAACTCTGGGCAAGATCGCAATCCAAATTGTAACTTGCTACAGATCCCCACCATGCCGCAGGATTCCCACTCCTCATTTCTTGATACACTGGAAAATATTAGGGTACAACCCAGCACCCTAATAATGGGCGAGTTCAACCACCCCACCATTAACTGGGAAAACTACTCATGTACCGACTCTTTTTTTTTTGTTTTTTTTTCTCAACGTTTTCTTGAATTCATAAATTCTGATGCCTTGGATCAACTTATTCTCACCCCCACCAGGGGCAGCAATATCCTAGACCTGGTCATTACCAACATGGGCTACCGGTGTTCCACACCAGAGGTCAGTTCCTCGTTGGTCAGATCCGACCACAAGCTAATCACTCTAGACATTCACATTCTGCCCCCACCCCCCATTAGGGAAACCACCGTAAAACATTTTTCCAAAGCCATCTTCGCACTCCTTAAGACAGAAGTGGCAAACTTCACGACACCCATGCAGATGGACAATAAGGGTACGACTACTGAATCCTACACAAATGCACTTTACAAGCACTTACGAGTGCATGGATCGTGCTATCCTTAACGGAACCAAGATGCTATCCTCCAAAAAAAGAAGCCAATCTGGTGGGCCACTGCCATAAACAAACTCTACAACAGAAAGAAACTGTTGCAAAAAAAAGTGTAAAATCCCATGGTTGGAGGAACTCCCTGGTCAGTCTCGGTAAGAAGCTGAGATCCCTCATAAAATCCTCCAAAGTTTGTTACACAAACAAAATCACCACTGATTTTAAAAGACAACCACAAAGCATTCTATAGCTGTCAATCTCAATGGCAACACTCAGATCTGCTCTGAGTTACAGCACAATGGCATTAAATATACAGAACCAACTGATATTGCCAACATCCTGGCAGATAGGTTCAGTGCTAACTTTACCCCCCTTTTCACCCCCTAAAGGGCCCATCTCTATACTGGTAGAATGCAGAGTTCCTGTAATCACGGCTGCACAGGTAAAAACCACACTATCCAAAGCCAAGAACACAGCATCCATGGGACCTGACAACATCCCAGGCTGCGCTCTACATGAACTTCAGAATGAACTGGTACCACACCTAAGCACAATGTTCAATCATAGCCTCACCTCAGGCTTTGTGCCTACTGAATGGCGTACAGTGACTGTTATCCCACTCCACAAAGGGGGGAGCCACCACAGGCCCTGGGAACTGCTGCCCCATTAGCCTAACGAGCCTGGTCTGCAAGACCATGGAAAGTGTCATCATGGATCTTGTACACAGAAACATTGGTAATCTCCAAACTCTGGACCCCACCCAGTTCAGGTTTGTAAAAAGCAGATCATGTCTCTTAAACCTGATAGACTTATTTGCAGCAGTCACCAAAGCTATAGATGAGGGTAAGGTGGTTCACACAGCCTCTTTAGATCTCGCCAAGGCTTTTGACACAATCCCCCACTCTGGAAGTGTAGATAAACTCCCTAAACTTGGGTATAAATCCCTATGTCACAAGATGGGTTGCCAACTGGCTTGCTGACAACCCACACTGTGAAAGCAGCAGATTCGAAATCCGACTTCAGACAAGTGGAGTACCACAGGGTTCAATCCTGGGTCCCCTCCTGTTTGGTATCTACTTTTCTGAAGTACAAGCTAACGAAGTTCGCAGATGACTGCAAACTAGGAGCTGTAATCTAAACTCCTAATGATGTTGACATCCTACAAAAGGATCTCACTGAGACAGATGCCTGGTGTCAAAGCC
Organism: Protopterus annectens; assembly: GCF_019279795.1. NCBI lineage: Eukaryota > Metazoa > Chordata > Ceratodontiformes > Protopteridae > Protopterus > Protopterus annectens. The sequence continues at coordinate 1,989,802,981 of NC_056733.1, read as the reverse complement.
ATGACCTCAAGCTGAATGCCAAAAAGTGCATTGTCATCCACTTTGGTAAAAACTCTGTACCCATGAGCTACCACATAGGTGGTAGTCTAACACAGAGTGAAATAAGAGACCTGGGGAACACAGGTGGACAATAGTCTCTCCTTTGATAATCACATTGCCACAGTAGTCAGGAAATACGTCTACGTGGCACATCTCATCACAAAAGGTTTCTCATCCAGGAAAAAAGTGGTCATTGTTCCCCTCTATTTGTCACTCATTAGACCCATTATACAGTACAACGCCCCTTTTGGTATGTACCTCACAAGACCTCTACAACAACTAGAAAGGCCGCAGAAATACCTCATAAAGAGGATTACCGGCCTCAAACAGATGCCCTACGTAGACAGTCTCAAAAAAACTCCACCTTTACTCCATCGCATATCGCCTACTTGGAGGCGATCTCTGCCTAACATACAAAGCTGTGTCAAACCCAGAGCTGTTGGACATGCTCCACTTAAAGAAATCCCAAGCCCTCCGAGCTACATGCTCTAGAGACCTAAACCTTGCCACTACAATAAACAGAACATGCTGGAGGGATAGATTCCTGTCCCAGAGACTTCCCATACTCTGGAAAAAACTACCTATCTATATCAAACAAAGCTCCTCATTAGCACTCCTCAAGAAGAATCTTGATGATTGGATGGGAAATAGGAAATTCACCCCGGGGATCACCTCTGTGACTCTGCTAGACAGGGGTACAGGAAAATAATTTTCTTAGGTGGCGAAAGACGGTACCTTTTTAATTAGGCTTTTATAGGCCCTAGAGCCAGTAGCCTAGTATCTACCTATAAAATGGAATAGTTTCACTTGGAAAAATCCTATTTAATCAATACATTTTCACTCTTAATCTTGTAAATAAGAATAAATACCTTCATATCTTAAGCCTCCTGTTGAGTACAAACACCAGCAGTGTGGTTAGGCTGCCGTAACAGTTTCTCCATGTTCTTATAGCACTTGCAAAAACGGGGTTATGAAGTCGCAAGGCACTTTCTTCCTTTTATTTAGAAACTTCCTGTAACACACTTGGCTGAAGTGTCTTCCCATAGTATCTTCTCAAACATTTCAGTGACTCTAAAGAATACCTGTACTTTGCATGACTGTCTTAAGAAACCTTTGTATTTTACTTATCTTCTGACTTCAGTCTGTTCAGTGCACGAGCTGTCTTTTTCTACTCAACTACATTCCTTTAAATGTATGCCTAACTTTCCAACCTCTGTCATGTGACAATTTATTTCTCCGTACCTTTTGGTTATAAGCATGTCCTAATGTTTTCTTTGAAACCGATTCAACCCCTGTATCAGAAACAGCACCAGTGGGTACTTCAGGAAATTAAAACATTGTACACATTTTCTTCATCTGGGTATGTCTGGTACATAAACCAAAAGCAGCCTACCGCTGCTCAAGTTTGCTGTCTCTGTATGCTTGAAAGCATTAAGATATACTAAACCAGGCATCCATCTGACAAGGAGACATAATTCTCAGTCTTGCTACTTTTTTCACTTTTTGCCTTTGGTTGGAAAATCTTTGCTTTCATTTTGTGTCTGTGATACTTGGTACTCTGTGCAGTTTTGGAGGCTAAATATTGTGATACTGAAGTGATGTAGAGGACAGTGACCAAGATAACATGGGGCTTGAAGAATGAGAAATTCTTTTTTTTTTCATTTTTATGGATAATGTAAAACGGTGAGAAAGGACGACCTTTCGGAGAGGCAGTGATGTTTTAAAAATGTAGTGCTGCTGAGGAAGTTGAAAAAAGGGATGGATGGTTAAGTTGGTGTGGATAAATGGGGGGGGGGGCTTACATAAGGGAAAGGAGGGGGGTCTACTGTGCTAACCATGAAAATGAGGAATGCATGTTATCCGTTTTACAGCTTGTATATTTGCATTATTAAGCAAATTTCAATATAAGATGGAGCAAAAAAAAAACACATGGCTTGAATCTACTTTGTAGATGGGTAGTCATGTTGATAGTGATGATACGAAACTGCAAAAGCAATCATGATAATTTGTCTTCATATGTTAAAACATCACTGTGCATTGTTGTACTGTTAGAACATACCCACAAGAGTTCACTGTAGGAGAAAGTGATGTTTTATTTGAAAAAAAAAATGGCATGTAATCTTCCTTATTGAGCTTGTTTACATTTTGTAACTAATTCAGTCTCTCTCTCTCTCTCTCTCTCTCTATCTCTTTTATTTATTTATTTTTTCCTTGTTTTGGTGTATGGCCCCGCTGTTTTTCTCCTTCGTAAGACAGGACAACGGCAATTGGTCAGCTCATTAACGCATACCTGGAGAACAAAAGTAGCTTGGAAGATCATACAGTGCACCTGCTTTTCTCTGCTAACCGATGGGAACAAGTGTAAGCAACAGATGTTAAGTTTATGGGATTATGGGAATTCAGATGGTGGATGTTGGTATTTGTATACTGTGCTTTGCATATGATGTCTTTATTACATTGCAAAAGCATTACTTTATGCTTTGTTCTCATTCAGTACTTCTAGAACTGTAGAACCTTCTGTATAATAAATTGTTCTGTGCTATAATAACCCTAGAAAATGCACAAGTCTTTACTTGGTAAGTTAATGAAAAAGCATAAAGGAGTAAAACTACATTTTTGACTATTTATACTGCATGCTGTGATGTATCAGAACTATTCTTAAGATACCTTATATAATGGTCAGAGAAAAATTACTCCTGTCCATCTACCTACTTAACCAAATAAACTACCTGAAACTTCAAGGTGGTTTCATTCCTCCCACAGGGAGGGTATCAAAGAAAGAGTCTCCTAGATGTTCATCTCACATTGCTGCAGTCCTTACACTTGGGGTAGTCCGCTGTCCTCAAGTCGGCCCGAATACCAAAGTATAAGGCTGACGTCGGTCAAGGCGCATTAGACTGACGTCAGGACGTCAGGGTACAAATGCGCATGACCGACGTCATATCCTCAGTCTTTTTTGCCGCATGGTCCGATGCAGAAGCAGCGTTGCAAGTGCAGGTTGGCGTTCTGAAATTTTCCGAAGTCGGAGTTTCAGACCGAATCAAAGTTGGCTAAGTACCCCGTTGGGGAATATTTTGTTTTTTTCTTGCCTCAGTATTTTACCGGATGTCAGAAAAAGTGAATAACTGTATTTCTTGTGGGAAACAGATACCTCATAGGGATTATCATACCTTGTGTATACCTTGTTTAGGGCCTGAGCACGACGTTGTTGGGTGTCGCTCTTGTGCTAGATTTAACAAACGCACTATAAAGAGAAGATTAGATTGTGCCAGGTTAGTCTTCGGGAAGCGGTGCAATTATAAAATGCCGTCGGATGCTCCGACGCCCGCTTCGTCGAAAAAGCGCAAGGACAAAGCAGCAAAGCCTAGGTTAGAGGAACCGTCCGTCCCGGACGCCGGTTCTTTAGAGGGCTCGGTGGAGCCGGAGGCTCAGCCAGAAGTTTCTTTGGAGTCCCAGGGAGAGACTTTATTATTGCAAGATGTGTCCTCTCAGGAGGTAGGCCAGGCTGAAGGGGCTTCTCAGGTAGCTGTTCTCCCCTCACTTCCTAAGGTGGTTAGGCACTCCCCTTCTGTTTCCAAGGCTTCTCCCAGAGGCAGGCCAGGTTTAGCTTCAGTTGGTGTCGCCCCTAGTTCTTCAGGGTCTGTGCCCAAGAAGCATATGCTTAAAATGGCTGAAGATTTGATTACACTGATTAGAGGTTCTATGCCCCCTCCTGATAAGAGGCCTAGGGTGGAACCTGAGCTTGGGAGTTTTGAGCAGGGTTCGGATGCTTCCGAGTCTTCGGCTGAAGACTTGCAGGAGTATTCTCCTTATTCTGATTCTGATGTGGATGATTCTACTCCTTCTGCTTCTCCTCCTGAGGATTTTTCTTTTTCAGAGACTCTTCATTCCATGAGGGAGCATTTTAAGTGGGAAGGTCAGGACTTCTCTGATTCCAGGAAAAGGCTTAGGGAATTTTTATTTCTACCCCAGCATAGGCCTTTAGCTATACCTCCTGTTCTGGATGTGGTGGAAGATGTTTTTGCAGAGGCTTCTCTTAATCCTGATTCTTTGCCTCCTGCTCCTGTTAAACCGGATAGGTATTATAGGGTGCCTGAAGCTCATAAGTATCTTTTTAAGAGTCCTAGGGCAGACCCAGAAACTGTTTCTCAGGGGCCTAAAGGTGTTAAGGCTTCTGTTGTTAAAAATCCGGTTCCTCCAGATAGAGGCAAGGGCTTTGGATAGATGGGGAAAGAAAGTTTATACTTCTTCCACTCTAGCTATGAGGGCTTTGAATTGCCAGTTTCACATGTTGAAATACCAAAACTATCTCCTTTCACAATTGAAGTCTAAGGTAGATGCTCTGGCGGAAGGTATTGAGTGTAAAGAGTTACAAGATTTAGTACATGTTTCTGAACAGGTGGGTAAGCATTCCTTGCAATGTGGTTTTGATGCTGTACAGGCCGCGTCGAGGGTGGCTGCTACTGGTTCTGTTCTTCGCAGGCACGCCTGGCTGAGGGATCAGAATTTAGCTGAGCATGTTAAGACAAGGATTTTAGATGCTCCTTTACAATCTGATGTGTTTGGTTCTCCTGTTGAAGCAGTCTTAAAGAAAATGGAAGACAAGGCTAAGTCTATGCAGACTGTTAAAGATTTTTTGCAGGTTCAGCCTCCGAAGTTTAGTAGAAATTGGCCTACTAAGGGGTGGACGTATCCTTCTTATGATTCCCAGTCTAGGGGTAGATCTAGACGTGGCAGGGGCAGAGCTCAGGGCTCTTTCAGGCCTAGAACAGGGAGTTCTCCTGCACAGTCTTCGGGTGAGGGCAGGGGTCAGTCCTTTCGTAAACAGACCCAATGACCTACCTTTTCAGCTGCCAGAGCCTTGTCGCCTGGCAGCACCTTTGGGAGGAAGGTTGGCACTTTTCAAAGAAAATTGGAGTTTAATTACCCAAGACAGATGGGTATTGGATATCATTCACCACGGTTACAGGTTTTATTTCCATACCTTGCCTCCTTTCAAGGGCATGCCAGACATTCCTCCTCAACAAAGAAAAGAGGCTCACAAGCAAGTTTCTCTGTTACTCCAAATAGGGGCCATACAGCCGGTTCCTGTGCCAGAAAGGGGCCTAGGATTTTATTCTCGCCTGTTCCTAGTTCCAAAAAAGGGGAACACGTGGAGACCAATTTTGGATTTATCTATCCTCAACACTTATCTGGACATTCCCAAGTTCAAAATGTTGACGTTACAACAGCTTTTACCTCTGCTGGGCAAAGATCACTGGATGGTAACTTTGGATCTCAAAGAGGCTTACCTTCATGTTCCTATCAGACTAAGTTGCAGGAAGTATCTGCGTTTTCGAGCTGGGAATTCTCACTGTCAGTTCTCTGCATTGCCCTTTGGCTTATCTACTGCGCCCAGAGTATTCACGAAAGTTCTGGCTCCAGTGATAGCTTTCTTCAGACTAAGAGGAATACAGATCTATCCTTATTTGGACGATTGCCTGATTCTGGCTCAAGAAAAGGACGAGCTTCTTCATCATTTGGAATATGTGATAGCAGTGCTAAGATGCCTGGGGTATTCTGTGAACGAAATAAAGTCCAGTCTAATACCCTCTCAAGACATGTGCTTTCTGGGTGTGAGACTGAATACAGCAACCCAGATGGCCTTTTTGACCCCGGACAAACAAAAGAATCTTTCTCTTTACTTCCGTCAACTATCTCATCAGTCCGGGCTGACTGCAAGGACAGTCCTTCAAGCCTTAGGGTTCATGGCATCTTGTATTCTGGTGCTTCCCAATGCCAAACTGCATATGAGGAAGCTGCAATGGTATCTCAAAAATGTATGGACACAGCACTGCCAGGATTTGGACACTGTCATTCAAATAATACCTTGCATTCAAAAGGAATTTTTGTGGTGGGCTCAGGAATGTCACCTAAACAAGGGACTCTCTGTGACCCGGCCAGAGGCGAGTCAGATTCTAACGACAGATGCCTCAGACAAAGCTTGGGGAGCTCATCTGAATGGAAAGTGGATACAAGACAAGTGGCCTGCCAGACTACAACATCTACATATCAATTTGAAGGAGATGTTAGCAGTCCAGTTTGCATTACTGGCTTTCAAGGATTTACTTCTTCCAGGGCAGGTGTTGATTCTAACAGACAACACAACTGTCATGTGGTACATCAACAAGCAAGGGGGAACACATTCTTATCCTCTATGCAGGCAAGCAATGATTTTGTGGGAGACTGCTCTGTTTGCAACTAAATCTTCAGGCAAGGTTTCTGCCGGGAGCACAGAACTCCTTAGCAGATGTGTTAAGCAGGCAAATCATGGATCTCCACGAGTGGAAATTGGATCCTCATGTATTTCGGAAATTGACAGTGTCATGGGGAACTCCAGACATAGATCTGTTCGCTTCTCCACTAAACCACCAGCTGCCAAAGTTTTGCACGAAAAGGTTTCATCACACAGCTTGGAAAGTGGATGCTCTTTCTTTCAGTTGGAAAAATCTTCATGTGTATGCCTTTCCTCCTCTGCCTCTCCTCCCAAAGGTACTCCTAAAGGTCAGACAAGACAAGCCAAGGATGATTTTAATAGCTCCAGATTGGCCTCGGCAGCACTGGTACCCATTGCTGCGGAGTCTGGTAAGGAAGCCTCCATGGCCTTTACCTTTGATTCCACACCTGTTGTCTCAGGAGGACAGTCATTTACTCAATGTCAAGCTTCACTCTCTTCATCTAACAGCCTGGCATATTCTGTTTTGAACCATAGACTGTCTCAACTTCCACAGCAAGTGTTGAATGTGATTTTGGAAGCTAGAAGACCTAGTACAAGGAAAGTGTACGCAGAAAAATGGAAGAGATTTTTATTTTGGAGTGCAGCAAAGGATTTGGATGTTTCTGAGCCTAATTTGAGTGTGGCTCTTCAATATCTTACTGAGTTATTGGACAAAGGTTTGTCTTTCTCTTCTATTAAGATTCATGCTGCAGCAATTTCAGCTCACTATGACTGTGACCCACCATTGTTTTCTCATCCTTTGTTCAAGCAATTTCTTAGAGGGGCAAAGAATATAAGACCCCCACGTAGAGCTCCTACTCCTGCTTGGGACCTCAATTTTGTGTTGGAGAAACTCACTCTACAACCTTTTGAGCCTGCAGCTACTGCTGAGTTGAAATATTTGTCATGGAAGACTGCTTTTTTGTTGGCCATTACCTCTGCAAGAAGGGTTTCTGAATTGCAGGCCCTTATGGCAGTTGAGCCTTTCTTAATTTTCCATAAGGATAGGGTATCTTTACGTACTAATCCTTCCTTTATGCCTAAAGTGGTTTCTAGTGTGGCTTTAAACCAAACTATTCATTTGCCTACTTTTTATGCAGATCCCCAAAATAAAGGGGAAAAGATTTTGCACACTAGATGTACACAGGCAGTTGCGTTATTATTTAAGCAGGACTAAGGAGTTCAGGCAGTCTCAGCAGTTGTTTGTTTCTTTTGCTTTGGGTTCTCAGGGCAAACCTGTGTCAAAACAGACTATTTCTAAGTGGATTGGGTTTTGCATTGCTTTCTGTTATTCCCATCATGGCAAGGAGATTCCAGCTGGGATTAGGCCTCATTCCACTAGGGCTACTGCCACTTCAACAGCATTTCTAAGGGGGGTGGCAACTAAGGATATTTTGGAGGCGGCTACTTGGAGTTCAGTGCATACTTTCTCTAAGCATTACCACCTTCCTCTTTACTCTAAATCTAGGGCTGGTTTTGCCACTGCTATTTTGCAGGGCATTTTGGCAGCTCCTGCTTCTTTATAGTTTGCCAACCTCCCTGACCTCTGCTTTGGGATTCTACCCAAGTGTAAGGACTGCAGCAATGTGAGATGAAGAACATAGTACAGTTTTGTACCTACCATAAATGTAGATGTTCGAAGATCCACATTGCTGCAGTCCAATTTACCCTCCCTCCTTCCCCTCTGTAGTTTGAGGTGGTTGTGTGGGTGGGTTTGTACATTTGTAAATTTGTATTTATTGTACATATATTTAGTGCAAGGGGATTTGGTCTTTTGGTTGTTGTTTGTTGGTTTTGGCCTTTCCTTTTTAGGGTCTTCTGACATCTGGGGCAAGAAAAGACTGAGGATATGACGTCTGTCATGCGCATTTGTACCCTGACGTCCTGACGTCAGTCTAATGCGCCTTGACAGACGTCAGCCTTATACTTTGGTATTCGGGCCGACTGAGGACAGCGGACTACCCCAAGTGTAAGGACTGCAGCAATGTGGATCTTCGAACATCTACATTTATGGTAGGTACAAAACTGTACTATCTGCTAGCTAAAGTGATTTTTATCTGTACTAATCCTTGGTACTCTCTTGTTAGTCCTGTCACTCTCTGGGTCACAAGTGGGATGCCAGACTTCACTTGAGCCTCCTGGATTACCTACAATGTTTATATATGTGGATATTTAGAATAGTGTTGTTGCCTTACTCCATAGACAGTGTTTGCTAAGCAAATAAGCTTGATAAAGTAATGAAAGGCATGGAAAATACTAGTTCATGTGTTTGTCCCACACTGATAGCTGTTTTCCCGATTAGCAAAAACTAATGATTTTACATATACAGCCAATTAATAACTTGAGAGCTGAGCAGTGTGTTTTGAGTGTCTGTGAGAGTGTGATTCAGTCAGACATGCAGCTTTACACTAAGGGAAGTGAGTAAATTATGTAGCTACATCCCCAGCAGCCTCAGTGCATTTAATATAACAGTATATGGTTTAGTTTATATATTTAAAGGTACCCAGTGTGCATCTTTAGGGCTAAAACTGAATGTTTGCTGAGATCATGCAAATTGTTTTGTACGTCTCTGAGGGGGATAAAGATTAAAGTAATTTTAGTGCAAATAGGAATACAGACTATAACATGTTTTAGTATGGTAATCTTAATTTTAGATTAAGTAATTCCTGGGGGGGGGGCAATTGCTCCTACCGTCTGAACGGGTAAAATTTTTTTTTTTGTTAGAAAAATGTATATAACTTTGTGTGCTTGGTTTAAGTTTAAAGGGGATAAGGAGGTTCTGAAAATATTTATTTTTGTTTTTGTTTAAATTTCATTGAAGCAAAATGTCTTGATAATGTGATGGGTTCAAATGGCGGTTAAGAAAGCAACGACGTATGAAATCAGCCTGTCCCACAATGTTTGATGTAAGCTGAATGCTGGAAATGTACATTCAAAAGCACTGTCATTTGTAATAGGTGGGAGCAATACCTTTCTGTAATGATGGCTACTCTTTTCACATTGACATAGAATGTAAAATTGCCTTTACAGGTGTAGCAAAAACAGTTCTGAATTAAAAGCTGTGAGGTACAAATAGCAATATTGCCAGAGACGTATTTGCATAGAGATGAGCATGTGAACTTGACGGAGGATTTCGGGAAGGACATTCAGCAGAATGCAGAGCACTGTTCACCACCCAGCAAGAGTTCCACAAATATAAAGTACCAACAAAAAGTAAAAAAAAAAATAATCCAAACTGTGTAGAAAATGATACAAACTTTAATAGAGCACAGCCTTTGAGACAACTGTCCCTCAATGCTTTGAGGGAGAGTTTTCTCCAACTTTGCTGTATTAAGTTTTTATCGTTTTCTACACAGTTTGGATTATTTTTGAGTTCCCTTTTATTGGTACATTCAGCAGCATATCAGGAGCCAAATGAAAAGGGGAGGATTAATATGGAATGCAAGAGAAGCTCCAGTTGACAAAATAGAAAAAGGATGGTAATGGTAGATTGTGGAAGGGTTATTGGCGGGGAGAAGGGGGATTATGCTGTCATGTGGTTTATATTCCACCTGAAACTATTATGGAGAATTTTGAGAGAAATGATCAGCTTTCAGCTGGGGATATTCTTTATGGATGAAAACTGTAACCTGATTTGCAGTAGTGAGGATATATTGGGGTGGGGAGACAAGAAGTGAAACTGACAAGAGAGGATAGAATTTTGAAGAAATAACTGCGAATATTTTGTATGGAAGATATGCATTCAATAATAAGAACTCTTGACAGAATTTACATATTCCCAATGGTACAAGATCTAAGTGAAAGTGGATAGAATATGCATCTCTCAGGAGCATGTATATCTAATTGAAAGCTTTGATGCATCTAATTACTATTTCAGAATATGCAATAATAAGGTAAGCATGCGGGAGAATGAAGTAAACAGGCAAGTGGGAAAGCATCAGTGTAAGGCAGGAATTTAAGGAATGGATAGTAGAAATGATTCAAGAGATGAGGGAAGAGCGAATTCTTTAGGAGTATCTAGTGAGTGTGATAAAATGAAAATGAGTTTAAAACACGGTAGGAACGAGGTACGTGGAGGGAAAAAAGTAACCAGAATTACTTGGAGAGGTTAACAAAGGTTAAAGTAATCCAGAGTAAGGGAAATCTGACAGAACAAAGAGGAGCAACTTCACTTCAAACTGCTAAATGTAAAATAAGAGAAGAATATTTGGATAATATGAATGTGTTTAGAAAGTTTGCTATTAAGCAACTATTTTTGATAACTCCAGAGCATAAAAACTTTTAGCGCTATTCGGGCAACAGACAGGAGAGCGCATAATGGAAATATTCACAGAAGACTCAATTATGCAAAGGTTGGAGGAGGAATGAAGCTCAACAGTCAATAGCTAAGATAGGAAGAGATGAGATGCAAATCAGCAGAGAAGTCTCAGGATGATATTCCCAGGATGATATTCCTATTGAAGTTTGGAAGTCTGGAGGGAAGAAAGTGATTATCTGAAAGGTTTTGTGTAATATTTTAAAAGTGAGGGGGTGGACGTACTATTACATTGGAAGAAAACTACCCACAGGAGGGTAAACCCCCTTCAGTCCCAGCTTCATTATAGAGACATTTCAATTTTAAACCATGATTGCAGTGTTACTAGTTAAGGTAATGCCAAAATTGATAGATATGGATCAGGATGGTTTTGTGGAAGGGAGACAAACATTTGAACACATTTAGTAGGATCAAAGAAAGTAGAATGATGAGATGACACAAAACTCACGGCATAAAACGAACAATCTTTTATTTTAAAACAACATAAGCGCTTTCACAGCTCTTGCTGCTTCTTCAGATGTCAGTATAAAAATGCAGTCACACACAGCAATTTATACAGAAATTCAGCTAGCAAATCAGCCAATGAAACAATTATGTATTGAGTACAAATAAATTTAATAAAAATTTAAAAATAAAGTAAGTCAACTAATGCACATGAATGTTATGTTGTCCGACAATTCTTTTTTTAGTAAAATTGCACTGTTTGATATTAACAAGGTAACTCGTATTAAAGACAGGTTGAGTTGTATAGAGATGTCATCTGGGCTGATATAAGTTTGTCTGATTATTGTTTTTGTGTAACATCCCTTGATTCCCTTTATACAGGGCCTGCCCAAGTTGCACAAGGATCCTGTAAATCCATAGCTTAGACCTATAGTCTGTCAATCTTTCTAGAAAAGCATTTTAGACCACTTGTCAATACCAAATCACATATCCTGAGTGGCTCTCTACAATTTCTGATTGATCTTTGAGTTTACACAAGCTACATTTGATGTAGAGGAGATGGTACTTGGTAACCTTGGATGCAAGTTCCCTCTTCACAGTTATAATACCGAACATGTTTGGTATTGAATGGGGTGGTACAATACTTGATGGAACAACATATAATTTAGTGATATTAAGGTTGAATTAATTCATTATTTACTTGAGTTGGTTTTATATAACAATGTATTTGTTTTTGATGGTAATAATTTTTTGCAAAGAGATGATGTAGCAATGGGCACATCCTGTGCCAACAGCTATACCAATCTTATGCTCATTTGGGAACTTAAGTACAATATTGGTTGATACATACGTAGAACACATTTTATTTTACAGACATTTTGTGGATTTGTTTTTCATTTGGAAGGGTACACAAAATGAGTTGGTTAAGTTTTTATAGAAGAGATTAATGCTAGTACTACATTTCTGAGATTTACAGCCGAGTATTCCAAGGTGGAAATTTAGTTACTTAGATGTACTTATCAGAGTTTCAAGTGGTGGACAGATGGGTACTTCACTATACAGGAAGCCTTGTTATAGGAACAACGTTTTACACCAGACAAGGATGCACCCCAAATATGTATTATATTATAACAATGAATGATTATCTTAAAAAGATAGTGGGTGAACAACCTAACTTTAAGAAGAAACTGGTTCCACCTTTATAAGTGCTGCATTTATATTGACACTACTGTTTGATGATCAAGCTGCTTGTACTTCTCATGTGGTTTATTTAGCGTGCTGCACTGCCTGCATGAAGTTTTATGTAGGCAACACTAATAGTTGAAGGAACATATAGTAGAACACTTAAGACATTAATAATGGTACTGAGTGCAGTGCTCTTTCTAAACGTGAAGCTCGCCTCACACACATTGTTTTAAGTTTCAAGTTATAGTGCAGGTAGCGGCTACTAAGAGGCCGTGTGATGGGAATGCTACTGAAAGCTTTGAGAGGCTAGGTTAAGGGCTGATTATGGCTCAGGACTAAATGATAAAGTCCCCCTTAAACCTTTGTTACAGACACACTCACATTTTAGATGAGCTTTACATACATTTATGTGCATTAGTTGATTTTAAGTTTATTTCTTATGTTTACATTTATATTATATATATTTTGTATTTTTTAATACATAATTGCTTACTGACATCTGAAGAAGCAGCAAGAGCTGTGAAAGTGCTTATGTTTTAAAATAAAAGATTGTTCATTTTATGCAGAGCCTGGTGTCCTCTAATCATTCTACTTTTTTGGACTGCTTTACTCTGGTTTATCTATTTGAGACGTTTACACAACACAGGTTGGTAGTTTTCTCCTGTCTGACATTTAATAGGATGATCCAAGGGAAGCGGACTGTAAGGAAATGTGACTGTTATTGGTGGGTCTTGATGCAGAGAAAACATTTGACAGTCTTTTGGGATTGTATTAATAGGACAGTGGCAGCATTTGCATTCGTTGATGGAATAATTTGGTTAATTTAGGGTTTATGAGCCAAGAATTAAGCTGGGGGGGGGGGTACCTCTCCAAGTTGTTTGAACATAGGAGCAAGGCAGCGGTGTCCTCTTCCCCTTTTATTTGTCTTATAGCCTGTCATTGCCAAAGAAAATAAGGGGTTCACAAATTCAAGGATGCAACTGGTATGATGACCAAGAAAAGCTGCTTTTATTCACAGATGATGATTTGTACTTGACAGATCCAGAAAAGGATATCTTGGTGTTATGGAATCTTTTGAGACAGTTTCATGTCTTTTCATACAAAATTAAGTGAAGACGAAGGCTGTGGCAGCAAACTATGTAGCCACTAGAATTGGATCAGGAATAGTCATATTTATTGCAATACAAGATGAAGTATTTGGGTATATGAATTAAAGATTCCATTAAGGCAGCTAAGGATATGTGAGAAGAGACTGTTGAAAAGGAAATACAAAACATGAGAATATGGAAGCTCTTAATTATCTATGTGGGTAATTAGATACAAGCGATGAATCTTTCTCATCCCTTCAGTTTTATATACAGGTCAGGCATATTTTTTGTCATCCAGAGGAGAAATTGTGAATGGTAATTAAGGACTGAAAGAATTTGTTTGGGAGAGGGCAAGAGTTAAATGGGATAAGCTGATTCTCCCTATAGAAAAAAAGTGGTTTAGGAATAGCTGATTTTGGAGATTTTAGAGCTACATGGTTATAGTTTACATACATAATATAAGCAGAGGATTGGAAGTCAGTGAAAAGGGATGATGAAATGGGGGGTGAAGTACAAGAAGTACAGAAAGAATAGGATTTTAGGTGGAGGTCTTTAAGGGGAGTAACCATACAAAATATTATGTTTATAACGGTAGGAGAAAGTATTCTAAGAACTAAGCCAGCGCAGGGTTGAAAAAAGATTTTACCACTAGGGATGACTTTAAGTAGGTGTATAGAACGTAGGTGGGAATTTACTAGAGAAAATTAGTTAAGGAGCCCAAGTTGTCAGAGGAAATAACTAGAGCAGAAAAGGTAATAGTGGGATGAGGTTAAGCAAAAGTTTGAACTGCAGGTTAGAGACTACCTTCTTTACTAGGGATTGATAAGAGTAAAGGAAAAGAGAGAACATGGGGATTAACTGAAGGACCAGGTGTGGTAGTGTTTAGTCTAGAACAGAAGTTGCTGTTAAAGGGATAATTGGTACAACATGTACAATTATGCATGATTACTATAAGATTCAATTAGATTGCCCTCTCATTCTCTTTCCAATCTTTTCTAGCAGTCTACAAAGTTACAGTGGGAAGGACGTATGTATGGTTCCCAAGGAGGCAGTAAATTGCAGGTGGTTTAGAGTCATTGATTGGAAGTATTGCATATAAACCAAACATCAGAAAAAAATTCCTTGGATAGATGGAAACTGTTGGAGATGGGATGAGAAAGAGAGGGGTAATTTGGAACATTGTTTTGGAAGTGTAACAAGTTGGCAGATTAAAAAAAATTTCCCTTCAAAATTTTCAGAAATTTTGGGGTAGCCAGTGGTTGTAACCAAGGAAGTGATTCTTTTGAGCTGGGATATTGGATCCGAGTTGCCCAGATATAGTAAGGCCTTTCTGTGTTTAATGCTATTGGCTGCACAAAGCAGTTACTAGAAAATGGGAATCAAAATCTAAACCAACTGTAACTGAAATACTGTAGATAAAGAACTGAAAGTGGGTCCTGTACTAAAGAAAGGGAGAGATTTACATAGCAATAAATGACATTTGTGGAAACAGTGCATGCAAAATAGTGTTCAGACGGGTTAACATTTTAAAGGAATGCAGGAACTGATCAGTTTAATGTTGGAGTGAGTGAAAAATTGATGCATATTAAAGAAAGGGAATGTTGTTTTTTATTACTGTACATGTTCCTATGTCACTTAAAAAATCCATGTTTAATAATGTTATTTAGAAAAAATGACTTTTTGGCTGTCCTGTGGAAGTCACTGACTTGTAGCACTCTACCCTGAGTGACATGCAGAGAGGCATGTATGATCTTATTAGGTATGTGTTGGATGAATGGCCCTTGGAAGAATCTTACCTTTACCCAGAATGATGCCCAAGTACAAATGCAAGATAATTTTCAGTAATTGTGTAGTTGGTGTCATTCTTGTAGGATCCAATACATTAACCTGTAAGGAGATGGACTTCAACCTGCTTTGCTAGAGATGGCTTATAGCCTTCACTTCTTGGCTGCTGCTTACTGTCCAGAAATTTCTTTGCCCCTATAGTGCCATTTTAGGCCATTTCCAACTACTGGGCATTCCAAAATGTTGAGTAGTGAGATTCCATAACCTAATTCTGACCACATCAAGGTAGCTTTTTTCAGTACCAGAAGTCTTAAACTGATCGTGAAACCTTCTTGCATCTAGAACACGTCCATCTTGTTTTACTTGTAATTGAGACTTGTTTCAGTGCAAGGATGCCACTGCCTTTGTGACGCCCGTGCACTGGCCCATTAATCAAGGAGCCTCAGTCCTCACCACTGGCAACAATGGGGAATGTGCACAGTGGGAGGGTGACAAGTACACACACAGTAAAGTGCAATTTCCCTTAAGAGCGCACAGAGATCAGTCAGTCTGGGCTTGGCTTCTTCCTCTTCCTCCAGATCCCCAATAAGACTCCCCACTGGCACAGCCATATAGTTGAGATCTCAGCTGAGTGGTCAAGCTAAGATCTCCAGCACCCTCTCTGTCCAACCAGTCCTTCGTGTCCATGCCCAAGTAGCTCACGCACACGCGCGCACACACCTGGGGAAGGCTGGCACAGGTCTGCTAGCTATGCTCCCTTCTGCCCAGACTAGAAGGTAGATTTGACTGCCACCAGCCAACTTTTATCAGCTACATTAAGGCCTTAACAAAGGGTGTCCAATCTTACTGTGTAATGTTGCTATTAATCCAAATGGTGGTCTGACCAAGGGCAAGGATTTTTAAGAGTGGCCTGTACAGTGTCACCAAATAGATGTGCAAGTACCCTAAGAGCTTAAATATGTCTCACAAATATCATCCACAAAGATAGGTTTAAATATATTTAATAATAAAATAACAAGACTACTTGGTAAGCAGTTACATCAGAGTTCAAAATTGCAAAGTATTTAAAACCTTGCAAGGCAGTCTCAAAGAAAACTTCTAAGCTACACTTTACTATATTCCTATCTGGAATCTAAAAGAGTGACTATGTTGTAGAAACTTACTTACAGCAAGGCAAATGCAGATGTGGTGATGAGTGGCTGTTCTTGCTAGGTCAAAGACAAAATACAAAATGCCCAGTCTCTGAGTTCGTGAATTAATGTCCTATATTACTGCTGGGTTAACTTGGATGACATCACTTTGTCACCTGACTTTAGTTCCCAAGCTAAACCCCCTTTTGTCAGAAACTAACAGAATTTAATATCTCTCTGAATATACATAACCTTCAGATGTTTGCAGCTGCTAGGAGACATAAAACATAAAAACAACAAAACACTTGCAAAACAATGCAGAAGGCACCCTAGTTCTAGACATCCTGTCTCCTTGCTGCATTGAAACTAACTTTTATGACGCAATAATAAAACAATTTAATTTCAACTGTTTTCCCTGAATGTTTTGAAGTTAACCTCCTGTATTCCAGTTAAACATATACATCTAAACAGTCACAATAGTGCAGGTACATTCCTGTTCTATTCCAATAGGGCATGCTGTGGTTACATTTTAGCTCTGTACTTTACACACACTTCTGTATAAATCATATCAATATTCACAAATGATATAGAATTATTTACAAAATTCCAGCTAGCTGGGCTGGCAGTATTTCCCTTTTGTCACAGCCTTCTTAACAAGATCAACACTTTCACCATACCTTCAGACCTGACTGACACTGCTGAGGTATTTGATATCACCTCTAGGCACTTCCCCTGCAACTAGTAAGCTCTACTGTACCATTAGTAAGAATTGCTATCTCTTTGTAGCTGCTATAGGAACTGTCCATGCCCTGTGTTTGCATAACTTCCTAAATGTTCTTTTTTTGCTCCTACAGCTGACTATTGGTTACTCTCATTTCTTCCAATTTTACCTTACCCTATTCTCATTCTGACCCATGTCTGGGGCTAGTTAGGAGTTAAAAGGACCATGGGGGCAGTGCCAACTCTGACTGTGAGTGTATTTCCTAAATTCTGCACCCTTGTGCACTTGCAGTAATACCCTGATGGCAGGATGTGCAATAGGCATCAGTGCTAAAAGGCTGTTCACCTATGCAAACGACTGATGTCAACAAGACAAACCTCTCATCCTTGGGTAGCAACTCACTGTTTTCTTAGTGTCCTTCAGGGAAATCGAACCATACTAGTATGCCTTGAGCACTTGTGCCTCCCATTTCCCCTCCATGATTGACACTCCCTTCTTCCTTGTCTGTGCCGTAAAGGCCCTGAACCACTGTTTGAACCTGGGCAATAGACTGGGTTTATCCCTCCGTCACCGGTACAGACAGATTCTTAAATGTTACTAAACCACCCTTATCAAAAAAAAAAACTGCCCCGAGTCATTTCAGTTAACCTTCAGTTAACTGTTTTTCCTCCAAAGATTCCTAGAGCTGGTAAATAACTCCGCAAAATAACCAGCCCACTGGGAGCCACAGCATTGTAAACCTGGTCTTCCCCAACATTTCCTCCAGTAAACCAAGCCATTTGTGTCTCCATCCCTGGTTAAATCTAGTAACCTCTTTTCTAAAGCCACTTAACTCCACCAATAGCAAACCATTCTGAATTCAAGGACTTTAAACGTACAAACTTGCATAGTCTAGGATCTTTCTGAATTTACCTACAGTGTTGCCACTCCCCATGAAATTTCAGCTGCTAATCAGAAAGACCAACAAGAACTAAAATCAGCCATCAGAAAGATCAACGCTGAACTTGAAATGAAACTAGTATCAATTAAAGATAACTGCATCTTCTCCTTTCAATGACATTAGGAACTGACAAGTAATACCTTGCAATGTGCGGAATTGATCCATAATGGAATTACCCACTCTGACCCTAAAATATAGCCATTATACTTGCAGACAGTTAATGCTAATTTTACTTCAAAAAAAAAAAACTGTCATAGAAATTCCTCAAATCCTTGTGTCTCGCTTGCCCCATAAGATCAGTTTGGAATATGCCATACTGGCTATACTCCAAACTTAAAACCACAATTTCCATGGGCCCAGGTAGTTTTCCTGGATACCTAATTAATAGTACCTGATATGCCCTCACTGAATCTGTCCTACACTACTCTAACTTAAGATAAGACTCTGATTACGTCCCTGAAGTTTAGAAGACAGATGTGGTGGTGACCCTTCACAGACTGTGCATGCCACAGGAATAACAAGCCCATCAGCCTAGTAATCTAATTTGCAAGACCACAGAATGCATCACCTCTGACCTTAAACTACAGTATTAAAATTATTGTACAATTGGACTCGCAGCAATCTAGCTTTGTCAAGAGCAGATTATGTCTGCTTATCTTGAGCATGTTTGAGATGGCTACAGAGGCAGTGGATAAACTGGAACCAGACCGTGTATCCCTTGATAACATAAGCAAGGTAAAAGAACTAAAGGTAGACCCTTGCATGGCAAGATGGATTGTAGGCTGAAGGAAAAAACTTGCTGAAGTAAGATGGCCGGTGCCCCTTACAGTAGCAGAGTAAAACTGGGCTCTGTACTGGGATCCCCTCCTTTTTTGCTGTATACTTTTTGATCTCCATAAAGCAAGCACTGAACTCTGGCTAACCAAAGTTGCTGGTGACTGCAAGCTGAATGTAATTTCCCTACTGTTAGAGAAGTGCTTCAGCACGACCTAGTCCATGTTCATCATATTGACCACTGCTGCAGTAACCGTGGCTATATGGTTTATAGCTTAACAGAAATGTAACAGCCAACCATTCAAAGCTTCAGTTCACCTTCCATCTGCCCAAACTGTCACTCGGCTTGAGTTGAGCTGATTAAAAAGAAAAGTCTAGGCACAGAGCCATTCAGACTCTTTCCTGTCAGCAGAGAGTGGGAGGCTGAACCTTGAAAGGACAATGCTAGGAACATCAAAAAATAAATGGCCATGCCCTGGCTTAAACACTTCAGAAAAGAAGGCGGGGTGGAGGGAAGGAGCAGCTGCATCAGCAGTGATCATTCGAACATCTGTTATGATAAGTTTAACTTAAGCAACTGTTCTTTCTAAACTAATGGTGTACAGAAAGAAAGACTCAAATGGAATGCAAAAAATGCAGAATTACTGCCTTTGTGGAAAGCTTATCATCTACCACTAACAGCATAGCCAATATACAACTCCACACAATGTCTGGAATCTTGGTAAACAGTTCTTCACTTTAGACTACAGTGTTGTAGCAGTAGTTTAGAAGTACTGTCTAGCACAACTGATTTCCAAAGGCATGTCGCCGTAGTTAAATAATTTTGTTTACCCAAGTATTCTAATTAGGTCAGAATATAGAAGTTACAGTACTCATTTCAACATGTGCCTAGCAGGATATGTCCTGCTTATAGGCCTCAGCAGTTTCTGACTAAAAGGATTGATGTGAAGTTGTTCTGTCTCACCGTTCATTCTTACAGATGGGTTCGGAGTCAATCCTCGGCTCAGTCAGCCAACTATAAAGCTCGAGGTCTTCAGACAGCTCGAGGCCAAGTCCCTATCCCATGATGTACCTTGAGTTACCTCAAATCTAGATGTCCTTCAAGGATGCATCTGCAGTCCTTACAAATGGGTTGTCCTGTCGTCAGGCAGCCCTTCGGTCGGCCGGATTCCAAAGTCTGGGTCTGGCCTCGGCTGGTGTCGCACTTCACCCGACGTCATAGCGGCAGTTCTTCGGGTATAAAGGCATCAGCCGACGCCATTTTCCTCAGTCTTTCTTGCCGCGTGGCGCCCGAAGCAGAAGCTGTTTGCAAGTGCCGGTCGGTCAGAACCAGAGATTACTACTACAAGTACCGAAGACTTCTAAAATCTAAGTACCCCATTGGGGACTCTTAATTGCCTCAGCCGATGTCAGAAAAAGTGAATAACTGTTTAACTTGTGGGAAACAAATACCTCATAAAGATTTCCACTCTTACTGCTTACCTTGCTTAGGCCCAGACCACGACGTAGCAGCTTGTCTAGCCTGTGCTTCTTTCAACCGGCGGACACTTAGACGCCGGTCGGAATTTGCTGAGGAGTTTTTCGGCTCCGATTTTGCTTACATTATGCCGTCGGATACTCAGACTACGCAAATTTCTAAAAAGCGCAAGGAAAAGAACCGACACTCGCGGTCCGCGGTTTCGGCCGAAACCGCGGTTAAGCCAACCGAGAGTGTCTCTGTTTCGGCTGAAACAGAGTCCACGGTTCTTCCTTCGGCTGAAAGCGTTCCTCCTACCGAGGCCTCATCCAGCATGGTGGAATCTGCTTCTGAAATACCACCCGCTCTTGCAGGTTCACAGGATTTATCTGATACTATCCCCTTGGATATTTCTACCCCTGCACGTGGAGCTGCTAGGCCACCTGCATCTATGTCGATTAAGGCCTTTGCCAGGGCTAAAGCAGCAAAATCTACCAAAACTGTGCCTGCTAAGACCCCTTCACACAGGCCTAGCTCTAGTTCTCAAATGCTTAGTCTTGCAGAGGATCTCATTTCTTTGATCCGGGGATCCCAGCCTCACCCAGACAGGGCCTCTCACCCACCTCCAGAGAAGAGGCCTAGAGCAGAGCCCCCTGAGCCAGTTTCTACAGATAACTCCTCTGATGAATCAGATAATCCTAACCCTCCAGAGGGCCCTTTTTCTCCTTACAAGGACTCTGATGCAGAAGAGTCCTTTCCTTCTGCCTCTCCGCCTGAGGAATTTTCCTTTGGGGAAACCTTGCATGCTATGAGGGAACAATTTCAATGGCAGGGCCAGGATTTTTCAGACTCTAGGAAAAGGCTTAGAACCTTTCTGCATTTGCCACAGCATAGGCCTTTAGCCATTCTTCCAGTACTTACTGTTGTGGATGATGCATTTAATGATGCTTGTACTGCTCCTGATTCTCTTCCTCCAGCCCCTGCTAAGCCCGATAGATACTAAAGGATTCCGGACTCACATTATCATTTGTATGAGGCCCCTCTTGCAGATCCCGAAACTATCTCCCAGGGACCCAAGGCTGTAGCAGCTACCTCTGCCAAAAACCCCCTCCCCTCTGAAAGGGAATCTAGGGCCTTAGAGAGATGGGGTAAAAAAGTTTACACTTCTGCTACTCTTTCAGCTAGAGCCTTGAACTGTCAATTCCACATGATTCAGTATCAGGAATTTATGTTAGATCAGTTAACTAAAAATCTGTCCTCTGATGAACCATTAGACAAAAAATCTGTTCAGGAAATGGTACATAACATTCAGCAGGTCAGTAATCATTCTTTAAAATGCGGCTATGATGCACTGGAGGCTTCCTTTAGATCAGCCATGACTGGCACAGTGATCAGAAGACATGAATGGTTAAAAGAGCAGTCCTTACCAGACCATGTTAAATCAAAGCTCCTAGATGCTCCCATGGATAAGCTCAATTTGTTTGGCTCCCCTGCACAGCAAGTGCTGAAGAAGGTGGAAGAGAAAGCAAAATCTGTCCAGACAGTCAAGGATTTCTTGCAGGTCCAGCCTCCAAGGTTTAGCAGGAACTGGCCTTCCAACAATTGGTCCTTTCCAGACACCTCCAGAGCTCCGAGAGGCAGAAATAGGCGCTCAAGAGGCAGGGGTCAATCCAGAGGTGCCTACAGGGGACGTCAATGGCAGGCTAACAACCAGCGAGGTACAGCCACAGATCCAGCCGCCACCACTTCCACAGGACAATCACAGTGACTTGGCTCTGGCACCGCCTACCAGGGAACAACTAGAAGCACCCTTAGGCGGGAAGCTAGCCTTATTTTCAGTAAACTGGCATTACATCACAGGAAACAAATGGATTTTACAGACAATAGACCAAGGTTACAGGTTTCACTTCCATACTCTACCAAGGAAGAGAGGAATGCCAAACCTACCTCCAAATCAGAAGACAGAAGCTCTACAACAAATAACTCACTAAGGATGAGAGCTATAGAAAGGGTACCATCTATGGAACAAGGGCAAGGATTTTACTCCAGACTCTTCCTGGTACCAAGAAAAGAAAACCAATGGAGACCTATTCTCGACCTGTCCGCTTTAAACACATACCTCATTGTTCCAAAATTCAAAATGCTGACCCTACAGCAGCTTCTTCCCATGCTGGGCAAGGAGTCTTTGCTGGTAACTCTAGATCTCAAGGAGGCATACCTGCACGTCCCCATACGACCAAATTGCAGAAGATACCTCAGATTACTTGCAGGATCAGAGCATTATCAATTCTCAGCATTGCCTTTTGGCTTATCTACTGCGCCCAGAGTATTCACGAAATGCCTGGCATCAGTAATTGCTCATTGCAGGCTTCAGGGAATTCAAATTTACCCGTACCTGGACGACTGCCTTTTACAAGCGGACAACAAAAACAAATTAACAAAAGATTTGGAAAGGGTCATTCATCTACTACAAGCCCTGGGATACACAGTCAATATAAAAAAGTCAAGGCTGATACCATCTCAAAGGATTACCTTCTTGGGTGCAGATTTGGACACAACAAAACAAATGGCATTCCTGACAGTAGAAAAACAGGAGCAACTCCCTTTCTACTTCATGGCATTAACAAAGCAGAACCAGCTAACAGCAAGAAAAGTCCTGCAAGCTCTCGGTTACATGGCATCCTGCATAATATTAATTCCACATGCCAGACTACATATCAGAAAGTTACAGTGGTACCTAAGGAATTTATGGTCTCGGCACAAGCACAGCCTAGAAACCCAAATTCCAATAATTCCATGCCTGCAACAAGAATTCCAATGGTGGGCCCAGGCCTGTCAGTCAAACAAGGGACTTCCCTTCCACAGCACTCAACCAAGCCAGACCATCACAACAGACGCCTCAGACCTCGGTTGGGGGGCACACATGCTGGACAAGTGCATACAAGGCTTATGGACTCAAGACCAGCTGCACCTACACATAAATCAAAAGGAAATGCTGGCAGTAAAACTGGCAATTCAGGCATTCAGACCATTTCTTCAACAGGGTCAACTGCTGATGAGGACGGACAACACCACAGTTATGTGGTACATCAACAAACAGGGAGGCACACATTCATACCCTCTATGCCGGATGGCAATGGACCTCTGGAATGTGGCACTGAGCTTCAACATTCAGCTACAAGCAATTTTTGTGCCAGGAAAAGAAAGTATACTAGCAGATATCCTAAGCAGAACCACCACGGATGCCCACGAATGGATGCTGCATCCGGACATCTTCAAAACCATTACAGGGAAATGGGGACTGCCAGAAATAGACTTATTTGCATCCCCACACAATCACCAACTGAAAATTCTGCACAAGGACGTACCACCCACTTGCTTGGAAAGTGGACTCCCTATCTTTCAGTTGGACAAACCTGACAGCATATGCATTCCCACCTCTTCCTTTGATGCACAAGGTGCTACTGAAGATCAAAGAAGACCGTCCAAGGATCATCCTGATAGCTCCAGACTGGCCAAGGCAACATTGGTACCCATTACTGAGGAGTATGTCTCGGGAACAAATGTGGCCTCTGCCCCTAGTTCCCTTGCTGTTAACACAGAACAACTTCAAAACCCTGCATCCAAACCTGAAAACACTGCAGCTGACTGCCTGGAACATTGCATAAGACCAAATAACCCAGATTTATCTCAAAGGGTTAAAGACATTATCTTGGAGGCTCGCAGACCCTCAACAAGAAAAAATTATTCCGCAAAATGGAAAAGATATCTCATTTGGAGTACTGCAAAAGGAGAGAATGTGTCACTGGTAAACATAGCTAACATCCTGGAATACTTGGCAGAGCTCTTTCACAACGGCCTGTCCTATTCTTCCATTAAGATTCATGCATCAGCTATTTCAGCAGAATACAACTTGGATCCTCCAGTATTCTCACATACTCTGCTCAGGCAGTTTCTGAGAGGGATTAAAAATGTAAAGCCACCCAGGAAGCCACCATTGCCAGCATGGGACTTGAACTTTGTGCTAGAAAAGTTGACACTCCCTCCTTTCGAGCCAGCAGCAACAGCAGAATTACAGTACTTATCATGGAAAACTGCTTTCCTGCTTGCAATCACTTCAGCAAGAAGGGTATCTGAGCTACAGGCATTAATGGCAGTACAGCCCTTCCTGATCTTCCATCAAGATAGTGTCCATGAGAACTAATCCTACTTTTATGCCAAAGGTGGTCTCCAGGGTATCTTTAAATCAAGCTATCCACCTACCTACATTCTTCCCCAACCCACAAAACAGGGGAGAAAGACTGCTGCATACCTTGGATGTACATAGACAATTACGTTACTACCTGGACAGGACCAAGAGCAATAGAAAAACTGACCAGCTACTGGTAGCATATGCAACAGGAATGGAAGGAAAAGCAATTTCAAAACAGACAATCTCTAAGTGGATAGGAAATTGCATTAGATTTTGTTACTCCTACCATGGAAAGAAAACTCCAGAAAACATCAGGCCTCACTCTACAAGGGCTACAGCCACTACCACAGCTTTTTTACGAGGAGTGGCTACCAAAGACATTTTAGAGGCTGCTACTTGGAGCTCCGTGCATACATTTGCCAAGCATTATAATTTACCTTTATACTCCAGATCCCGAGCAGGTTTTGCCACTGCTGTTTTGCAAGGGATCTTAACTACACCATAATCTATTTCTCCTCCTCCCCCAGTTTGGCTATGGTATTCTACCCATTTGTAAGGACTGCAGATGCATGCTTGAAGGACATAGTACAGTTTTGTACCTACCATAAATGTAGATGTCCGATAGGCATGCATCTGCAGTCAGGATTACCCACCCTCCTTCCCCTCTGTGGTACTCCTAGGGTATTTGCCCATCTTGTAGCTAGCTGGGGGAATCTATGGTGTATTTGTTTGTATATATGTACATACATGCTTATTTTTTGTTTGCTCTCTACTATTTGGAACCATTTGCATTTATCCAAATTTAGCCTTCCTAGAGGGCACCTGGCATCTGGGGCAAGAAACACTGAGGAAAATGGCGTCGGCTGATGCCTTTATACCCAAAGAACTGCCGCTATGACGTCGGGTGAAGTGCGACACCAGCCGAGGCCAGACCCAGACTTTGGAATCCAGCCGACCGAAGGGCTGCCTGACGACAGGACAACCCATTTGTAAGGACTGCAGATGCATGCCTATCGGACATCTACATTTATGGTAGGTACAAAACTGTACTTTTGTCACTGCAACAGATCGGAGGTTTCCTTACAGCTTGGGCCAGTATAACAAATTTTTCTAGAAAAAATTTCTCTTTCCAACTTTATATCTTTATATCTTCATAGCTTTATAACCTTTAATAGCTTGTTAAACTAGTGTTAGCTTAATTGTGCTAGTTCTTTTGGCTATTGTTTATATAGACCTTTAGTATCTCCCTTCCATTTCTTTGGTGTGCCTTTATTTTTTATATATATATATGTATGTATGTATATATATATATATATATATATATATATATATATATATAGGTTTAATAGCTTAGAAGTGTGTTTTAGCAATATTTATGGGCTTTAGTGTGCCTGTACATTTATTGTTGGCTCATATTTAACTATAAGGGCTACTTACTATTTGAATATTATAGTTGTCTTTCGGCTTTTCCTGGTTAGGGGTCGCCACAGCGGAACTCCGGTCTCCTAATGATTGGCAGTAGATTTTCACGAACGCTGAGGTGCCAGCTCGACGTTCAACCTTCAACTAAGGCACGCCCATTTACGCATGTCTTTCGAATGCCCACCCAACAGCGGGGAGGACATGCAGATTCCACACAGAAGGCAGTCCCTGCACTTCAGCCGAGAAATGAACGGGAGAGCCTCTTGCTGTGAGGCAACAACACTACCGCTGCACCACCGTGGAAATGTGTTTCAAATTGTTAAACGTGTGTGTGTTTTTTGATAATACAAGTTTGCTTATGTGCATTTAAATGTTTTTCATGGCTGACCAGGGTAAGGAGAAACAACCCAAGTCTAGGTTTAAAAAATATCCAAAGTGTGGACAAAAGATGCCTGTGACTGATGTCATGTTAATTGTGTTTATTGTTTGGGTGCTTTGCACTTGCAAGAATGTTGCTTCATGTGCCATTCCTTTAGTAGTCGTGTACTTCATGAAAGGAAAAATAAGTTAATAGACAGAGGACTATTAAAATCTTCCTTTCAAGAATCTCTGGACGACCATGATAAAACTGGTCAGCCTCCCAAATCTTCCAAGTCCTCTAAGGCTTCATCATCGGATTCGACAAAAATAAAAAAAAACCTTAGACTCCACATCCTTCGGAGCTGAGCGTCTTGTCTTTTCGGAGCCCATCCTCAGTCCTGGAACTGGTCTCAGCAGTATTGAAGTCACCAGTCTTCCAGTTGGTACCACCCTCTAGCCATTCATCTCAGTCCTCGATAAGCCTATCCAATTTGAATGTGAATCGTGTGGTGCAGTAGTTGTTACAGGCACCGGCATTTGCAAAATTTTTATCTGTTCCGACCCAAGTGGTTTCGGAACCAAAAACTGTTCCTCCATCTACTACTTTTCCTCCTCTGAGCCATACTGGTTTGTCAGAGCCGGAGGAGTTGGACCTTATGATTGTGGAGTCTTCGGAGGCGACGCCTGCTCCAGTCCGATCGGTTCTGATTACTCAGACTTCCTCAGCGAGGAGTCTAGGAGTTGACCCCCGCCAGTCGGGTCCGGGGAGGATAGTCTGACTGGCCTGCCGGTTCCGACTTTGCCTATCAGGGCCTCAGCTTGGATGAGTTCGGCTCCTACCTCTGGATCGGAGCCCACTGTTCTGCTACCGAAGGAATTCTCTGTTTCTTCGGATCCAGCGGTTCCTTCTCACCAGAGCAGAGGTGCTTTTGAGGCCATGAGAAGAGTAATGTCCCCCAGGGCATCCACAACTTCAGGACCAGCTACCTCTTCTCCAAAAGCGTCTGTGTCCACTTCTGCCTCACAGATCCCTTTGAAGCGTAGAGACCCTGAACCTCAAGAAGCCCCACTGGGTGGCACCTGCTCTTCTGAGACCTCACCAGAAGTTTCCACTGATGAGGTTCCCAGGAAGAGAATTTGCAAGAGGAAGCATTTAGACAGGAGTCTCTCACATCTGACACTGACTTAGATGAATCAGAAGGGTCTCCCTCTGAAGATATCTCACTTGCAGATATATTGGAAATCCTTAAGCAGAGGGGTGGCTGGGAGCCCACCAACCCTACTGAAGATGAGTCTGTCCTGAAAGCGTTCAGGTCTCAGCCCTCCACCTCTTGGGGGTGTCTGCCCTTCGATGAGCTTATAGAGCTGGTCTCACAAAGGGCGTGGGAGACTTCGGACACCATGGAGCCTGTCCCTAGGAGGCCCAATAAATTTATTTCTGCCCCTCAAGACTTTTTTCACTAAGGAAGTGCCTGTTGATGCCATGGTGGTGGTGGAAGCCACCAAAAAGGAGATGTCAGAAACTTCTTCCTCTATCCATCCTCCTAACAGGGACTCTAGGATCATGGATAGGTACAGGAAGTGCATGTATAGTTCAGCGATTTTTTGCCATGCGTTCACTGAACTACCTTACACATTTAACAAGACTGCAAAGAGACCTCCGAAAAGAGCTTGGAGATGCTCTTCAGGGTACGGTAGCTGAAGGAGCTTCAGACAAGGTTGCCTCCCAGCTTGCTACCCTTAATTCCATAGTGAACTCTTCTATGCGTCTGATATCATATGCAGCTGATGGAATGAGTAGGGCAGCGGGTACAGAAATGTCTCTCAGGAGACACTCCTGGATGCGCTTATGTTCCTTTGCGGAGCCCTTTAAGTCATCCTTTGTCAACACCCCTTTTGATGGCTCGTCTCTTTTTGGGCTCGGAGTTGAGGAAACTCCAGGTGTGAGCAGGAAGGAAAGACTGTCTCTGCCATCAGAGTCCGTTTTTCCACCCCTACTAGATCCTACCCAAAGTGTAAGAAGATGTGGTTCTGAAAAGCTCAAGGAGCCTTTTTGGACACATGTGGTGAACCCCCCCCCCTCCAGGGGCAGAGGAGGGGGCAATGATGGAAGATGCCGCCCTCGCGGCAGAGGGGGTCCACAAAACCAGGGTGACGGAGACCAGTTCTTTGGGAAGCCCTACCAGTGCTCCTGAAAGGAGGCCTGACTCCTACTCTGGAGGCAGTCGGGGGTCGCTTATCTTTGTATCCAGACTCCTGGCTAAAAATAACAAATGACAAAGCATAGTTTCCAGAGGATATTTTATTCCCTTCACCCCCCCCCCCCCCTGCAGTTGACTACAAAAATCCTGGACGTTCCACCCAGTTACAGGGAACAAGCAACAGTAGAGGTCCAAATGTTTCTAAGAAAGGGTCATCCATCCAGTCCCAGCAGACTAGATAGGATCCAAAACTTACTCAAGATTCTTTTTAGGTCCAAAAGAGACAGGGGACTGGAGACCTGTTTTGGACCTCAGCAGATTAAACAGATATGTCAAAAAGAAGTTCCAGGTGGTCACGCTTCAGTGGATACTTCTCTTCTCTTCTTAGGGAAAGACAGCTGGATGTGCACAGTATGCATCCTGGAAATCTATCATCACATAAAAATGGCCACACCATCCAGGGATCATCTGCGCTTCCGGCCGGGAGCCAATCTTTACCAGTATCAAGCCCTGCCCTTTGGTCTCACCACAGCCCCCAGAGTGTTCACCAAATGTATGGCAGTGGTCACAGCTCACCTGAGGCATTTGGGATTCTAGGTGTTTCCGTACTTAGACGATTGGCTCCTCACCGCCACCACCAGGCATCAGCTAATACAAGCCAGGGACACCACACTTAGTCTCTGCAATCAACTGGGCATTGCCATAAACTCAGAAAAATCTGCCTTGTCGCCATTGCAACATATCGTTTTTATCAGAGCAGAATTGGACCACCACCACCACTTAAAAACTTCCATCAGAAAGGATATCCGTACTTCATCAGCAAATTCGGAATGTCATATCCAGAGACAAGGTGCCAGCCTCAGAAGTGCTAAAGTTGTTGGGGATGATGGCAGCTGCAATAATAGTGATTCCGTTGGGTCATATGCACATGCGGATTCTACAATGGCTGCTGTTCACACAATGGTCTTGTCAAGAGCTCCCAGTGTAACACCAATAGCCTAGTATCATCCTATGAACCTATGAAATTAGGTATAAACCCTTTTCACTCTCTGCATAGCCAACTGGCTCAGTTATTGTCCCCAGGAGGACAAAATAGGTAAGGCCGTCTTCCACCAACAGGTCAATGACTAGCAGAATCCCCCAGGTCTCTGGACTGGGCTCGCACCTTTTTGGCATCCATTTCTCTGTAATGGAAGCAAAAGCTGAAGGTTTATGGCTAAGTTTGCAGATGACTGGAAGCTGGGCATTATCATAGACTCCCTTGCAGACGCAAGTATTCTTCAAGATGGCCTATCCCCGACTAACTAATAAATGGTGCAAAATCCATGGTCTTGAACTCAATGCTAAGAAATGCATAATTGTACCCTTTGGAAGTCAACCAACCCGGCTAATAACCATATTGATAATGTGCTCGTTGACCCAGCAGTCAGGGATCTGGGTATGAACTTAGTAGCCTTACCTTTGACCACCACATGGCCACAGTGGTGAGGAAGTCCTTTTATGTTGTGCAACTTACAAGCAAGAGCATGGCATGTAGGTCCAAAGAGGTCCTTATCCCACTGTACTCTATCCTTAGGCCAATCGTAGAGTACAGTGCTCTCTTTGGTTTGTACCTGACCGTACATATGCAGCAGCTAGGATGACTGCAGAGGTTCCTTACAAAAATGAATGCAAGGCATAACAATCCTGCCTTAAAGCCCTTTCCTTTTGCTCACTCTATCTCCTATAGATTTTTGAGAGGTGATCCTTTGCTTGCAAGGCATCTGCAAACCCCACACTTAAGCATATTTGTAAGTCAAACAATACCAGAAATACAAGGTCTAGGGACTTGGATTTTATCTGAGACTTGAAACATGCTTGGGAGATAGATGTTCCAGAGACTGCCCCTCCTATAGAACCAGCTTCCCATCCATATGAAGTTGAGTTTGTGTTATTACCCAATTCAAGTGCAGCCTAGACCAGTGGATGGGGAATAGGAAATTTACACTGCACTTTGAATCCATGTTCCTTCTGGGCAGAGGTAGCTTATAAATGCGTGGCCCTCATTCTCCTGTTTGGATACAGGATGTCATTCTTTTGGGAAAACTTGGTTAGGCTTAGAAAGCCCCTTCCCCCAGGTTGTTAGCCTAGTAACCAATGAATGAGCAGCAGGTGAAGCAAAGTGAATCTGAAGAGTATATGTCACAAGATGTTCTGGAACTTTCTGTAGAATACTTGCAGGAAATGGAGAGCAAAGAAGCTGGTCTCAGTCTAGAAGTAAATGATCTAAAGGACGAGCTACTCAATTTTAAAAGCTGGATAGACATTAATACTGATGAGAGAAATTACACTAGTAAATAGATTACAAAAAGTAAATAAGCCACAAAACATTAGGAGTTTGGTAAAACAGATGAACACAGTAGTTAGGACTATTTAGATAAATTCTTGTAATATAAGTAGGATATATTATTGTGCAGCTAAATTAATAACAGACAAACCTAGATCAATAAGGGAAAGGAAGGGAAGAAGAAAATGACATCATGGAAGCACTATTGAATAGAAAGAAAATTAATAAAGAATTTAAGGCAATAAGTATCACTTTTAAAAGAATATAGAAGAGGGAACGGCTCTTCAAAAATGCTTACAAAGGTAGACCTGGTAAAAGCAACATGCACAGTATTAGAACAGGATCTGTCTTACAGTATTGCTTACAGTAAACTAAAATTAGCAGAAGCACAGGCAGGAACACTTTGAAGATAATGCAGATAATATAAAGGAAAAGTACAAAATAAGCAATTCATTGACCCAAAAAGTTTTATAGAGAAGTTGGAAGCCAAGCAAGAGGAATAGAAACACCACCAAAAAAGAAATGGGCATATTTTGGGGAAATATGTGTGAAGACCTTGTGAAACCTAATAGATGCTGAATGGATAGCAACATTAAACGAGAACTGTTAAGGAGTTCTAATATAGAAGGTACATGAAAATGGAATGGTGTATAACAGTTAGAAAAATTAAATACAATTTAGAAAAGCTCCTGATTGGGAAAACCTCAGGCCCCAGGTGCAGCATAACTTTGAACATCTTTGCACAAAGATTTAGTCCTGAGTAAGAATTGCTTGTATGTGCATCCCACACAGACATTAATCTGGTTAACAGGAAAAATGATACTCCCACCTGAAGGGTGAACCTGCAAGCCATCCTTAAAACTGTAGACCAATAACTTGTCTTCCAAAGATATACAAACTATACGCTGGAATTCATGCTGGCAGAGTTTAGTCATTTAGAAAAAAAAACTCACTGTCTTGTTCTATTGCTGTAATTATCAGAAGGCAGCCATATGAAACCTAGGATCATTCGTTGCTAAATAAAACCATAATAAAGAATGGTAAGAAGGGGGGAAAAACACATATGGCATGGAAAAGCATTTGGCAGCGTCCCATGTTCACATATAAAGGAATACTTGCAGCTGTATTGGATGCACCCTACACTTATCAGTTACAGTACAGTGACCATGAAACAGTGGAAACCAATTTGCAGCTAAGCCACGACAAAATGCAAATTGTCCCAGGGATAAAAATTCAGAGGGGGATATTCCAGACTGATTTGACACCAGTGCTTTTTTGTCTTGCCCTTAACTCATTAAGCTTTTTATTTAACAGATTGGACCATGGTTACAATTTGGCTCCCAAAAAGCAGCCTTGTTTAAAGCCTTCTCATCTACTTCTTGTGAACGACTTAAAGCTGATTAGTTCATCTAATGAGGAGTTGATGGCACAACTGCAAGTGGTTAAAGCTTTTTCAGATAAGAATGTGACTTAGGGCAGGAGTCATGAACGCCTACACTAAGGGTGCATGATTTGTATACAAGAAAATATGTACCATATTTTTTGTGCCGTCTATCCTTTCAGAAAGATTAGACTAAGTGTAGACTTGGCTATGCATTGTAATAATTTTTATGGACCCCCCCCCTCGATTTTTAAGGTGGTAAGAAAATTGGTAAGAAAACTAAAATTAGGTGGAAGAAAGTGGGAGTTATGCTTGTGTTTATTCTGTCAGAATGATGTACACTTGGTGTACACTTAGTGTTGGCGTTCATGAATCTGGTCTTTGTTTTAACATATTATAAAGACCAATGTTTAAAGCAGGAAAGCTGCTACACCAAGAAAATATTAATCTGGAGCAGGAATGTGATTTAAAGGAACTTGCATGGGGGGAGTGTGTAAATATTTGGGGAATGGAAGGATTGGCATTGAAACTTGAACAAATGTGAGAAACTCTGTAAGAAATACTTTAGACGACCAAGATTAATTCTGGAAACAGCCTTAACACATAGGAATAAAGTCAGAGCTGTAAACATATTTGCTGTTTCTTGTTCTAACTTAGTTTTGCAGTGATTGGCTGGCTCCAAAAGGTATTAGATTACTTGGGCAGGAAAACGAGAAAAATGCTTCACGCTTATCAAATCGTATACCAGAGGTTATATATTCCTCATTCTGAGGGGAGGTATGGGCTTCCTCAAAATTGATTACATGTATAAATCTGCTATTGTGGGACTGCATAAATCACCAGATCCAAACACAGTGAAAGTTTTAAAACCTTAGAAGTCTAAGATGACTTTTCTGCTTAGTTTAACACAAGCATATCTATCAAGTGAGAATGCAAATCAAACAAGTGGGCACACATCAGACAGCAACTGAATCTGTCAAAAAAGAAAATAGGAGGATCAGATGAGAAGGAAAGAAATATGGTAAAGGCATAAATATTGTGGCAAGTACAGAGATTTCCTGGAAGAACCTCCTGTTTGGGATTTAATTCAAGAGTGGTTAAGGAGAGGTGAGTTGAAACCAAAAGATGGGCTAATAATGGCATCCCAGGATAGTGGTCTATATAGACATTGGTTTACAAGTCAATTGAACATGTTGGAGAAACAATTGTAGGTTCTGTTTAAAAAAACAAACAAAACACTGGAAACACTCGTCTTATTGTTGAGTGTGATACACTCATGAGCGAGTCCTATATACTAAAAGAAGCAGTGTGGCAAGACTGTTGAATTGCAAATTGTGCAAACACTATAGTATTTAAGTAGTTAAGCACTGGAAACATGAATCACAAAGCATTGCAGAGAATAATGATGTTTATATTGCCTGGAATCGCCCATTATCAGGATTTCAAAAATACATGCAGGAACGTCCGGTATTAGTAGTCCAGGTAGAAGGCAAAAGTAGCATTGATCATTGAAATTTATACCCATTGATTTCCCTGTCTTGCATACAAAGTCATAAAGTACCTGGTTTTGCAGGCAGAAACGAGAGTAATGTGAAAGAAACATACCCGGACAGTTTCAAAAGTAGTAGGAGCAACCGGTCTAATAAAACGTTTACAGTCTTGTTTAGATATGCTAACAATGTGTGTAACTCCTTATGAATTGCAGGAACCCATTCTGTGCACATGGCCCAAAGTGCTCTTCTCAGCACTCGCAAAATCAAAGAAGGAAACAGTACTAATTTCAACAACTTTAATCATACCCTGACTTAGGAATGGGGTTCATTCCTGTCATAGTATTAGAAATCCAAAATACTTGGAGAAATTAAACCACAAAGACTCCTGATTATGGTCAAAATGACCAGAGTTCAGTAGCTGATGTGGTGCTTGATGGAACTGGCAGGGGAGGATGGATGAGGCCATCCTGGGAAGGAGGGGCAGGACAAACAAACTGCAAACAGCCCAAATCCTGTGGAGGAGGGGGCAGTGTGAGATGTGGTCTGGAGGCAGGTGTGTGGTAGTCTTTATTGAGGCGCAACCAAAGAAAAATTCATCTGCACGTAAGGCAAATGCACGGCTCAGCAACGGTCAACATCCAAAAAAGAAAAAAGAGCCAGCATACAGTGTCCCAAAATTTATTGTAATGAGGTTAGACCATTACAAAAACAAAAAACAGACCGGTTTCGGCAGGAAAAACACAGCCTTCCTCAGTGTTAGTAACATTCATTGTGATGAGCAAATATATATCCACACCCATCATTAATCCAATTGGTTCAATCAAAGATGTTCATTTAAACCAGGTGGGAATAATCCCCCCAGTTTCACACTGTATGCTGGCTCTTTTTTCTTTTTTGGATGTTGACTGTTGCTGAGCCATGCATTTGCCTTACGTGCAGATGAATTTTTCTTTTTGGTTGCGCCTCTTTCCTTTGTCTGCTGGGGGCCAGTGTTCCTTTAGAGACTGTTAGTTCACTACAGTCTCCAACCTGTTGTATTTTTACACCTTTTGGTGAACAAATTTTTATATTTTTTTGGTTTTACATTCAAAGTTTTTCGTAAAATCAGCATATTGCTTTTGATCCGTTCATTGTGGTGTTCATTTATATTGGTGTTATTTTATGATACAACGCTGCGTTTCCTGTTCCTCATTACCTACGGAACTTCATTTTGCTGACACGCACTGTGGGTTATGGTTGCTTCGAACTGATTTAGTACAACACAATGGTGTGCCACAGTTTTTGCTTTAAGGAGCATTGGATTTGGCCAGAACTTGTTCATTGACGTTTTTTTTTGTGTGAGGGATATGATTTCTTGCTCCTGAGTCGACAGGGCCAAGTCGCCATAACGCGATTTTTTGTGGAAACTCTGCCAAGTCGGACGTCCAACATTGGAACTGTGTATTTTCTCTACTCCTGTTTGGTTCCACTATACGCTGGACATTGGGGACTTCTATGGATTTTATTTTTTCCTTTTTGAGCGACCAATGGACAATGATTCTCATTTAGGGAATCTCAACACACAGGTACTGTTTATACTTTTCCTCATTATTGTGAGGCAACTCAATACGTCGAGGGAAACAGTGTATTAGACGTTTGGATTTATTTCTATCCAGGGCAGTATCGGAACTCTATACCACACACGTGTTCTCTGTTCTTGTAAACCATTTCTGGTAACTAGGCAAGGCTGCCTTTAAAGTGGACTTTAATGGTTTTTATCTCAATCTTGAACAGTACGGACAAACAAATAATAATTTTTTGTGTGGTTTACTATTATTCTCGTCTGCCCTTTCCATACATATGGATCATCTATATAAGTGTTGATGGTTTGGGTTGTAGATTGACTCACAATTTATAGATATTACAGTTATGTAGATAGGTAAGGGTCAGGCAATATTGTTTTTCGGCTTTTTATGCACCATTGGATCCCTTATATGGTTCATTAGTATCTGAATGTGTTTTTGACATTTTACATAGGGAGAAGAATTGTACGGCTATTGTAGGAATAGTATTTTTTATCCAAATACACATCAGATATTAGTTTTGAACGATTTTCTTTCCATAACATACATGGTCGATGCACTTTGAAGGTGGGTCTATTTTGGTTACAAATAGTTGTTCACTAATATGTTTTCTTTTTCATAGGGAGTATATTTTTTAACTTATGTTCATCCCACTAACTTGTGAATTTCATGGTCATTGGTTCTGTATATTTGATAATCATCTGTCTGCTGTCTAGGGAACACTTGGTTTGTATGCTGACATTATCAAAATAATTTCTTTAGGGGCACAGCTATTATTATTCACCTATTTAAAAAATTTTGGGCGGTAATTGTCCCTATTTTCTGGCTGACTCAGTTTTTTGACTGATATTGTCAGTGGCTAGTATCAATCATGGATTTAACTAGTTTTGTAACTGGCCTTTCGGCAGACAGAGAGGATCTCAGAGTATTTGGTCTTGGCCCTTTTTCAGCTGATAAAATGCAGACCTTGGATCAGTCTGATTCTGAAACTAAATGTGCAGTAGCTTTTGAAAATCTATTTGGCCATTTAAAAACACTTGGATCAAACATCTGGCATTCTAAATTATTCAAGGCCTATTTGGCCAAAGGCATCACTCCCAGAGTCTTGAGAATACGTATTCAGCCTCTGGTCTCCAACCCTGACGAGGAACTTGCAGAGCAGTGGTCCTCTATTCAGCAGCAGGCTTCCACATCTTTTGTGGAAACTTTATCCAAATGTTATGATAGAATCATTGATTCTGAAATTCAAATTGTTTCCAAGTTGGTGGGTGATCTCAAACCTTTTGAAGGTCCAGGAAAGTAAATAATGTGGGAAGAAATAGCCAGGGAATTGTTATGGCTAGGCTTGTATAGGCCCTAGGGCTGATAGCCTAGTACCAACCTATGAACCATTTTTCAAAACACAACTAAACAAAGTAGCCAATGACCTCAAAACATTGGAGGAACAGTTACGGACCAGAAAGTTGAAAAAATTTCAGAGGGATCAGGGTGACTATCAAAGTAACAATCCTTTTGCCAACAGTACCAAACAGGTTAGATTTACACCCAGGGTTCAAAGAACTCCCAAGAGAAAAAGAACCCCGTTCCATCCTCAAAAAGACAGGTTCAATTCCTGTTTCTTCTACTGAGGATATATCCTCTGGTACTGATAGTGAGTTTCAGTCTATATCCAGGTCACCGTCCCCCAAACGGAATCCAAATATCATCCCTTTAGGTTTAAATACAAAAGAGGGGGGAGAAAACATAGGAGGAATCACCAACATACAAGGCTTACTGAAAATGGTCATGGAGAAGTAGACATTCCAATAAGTAACAATGTGCTAAATTTATCTGATTTTGTATAGTCTCCCACACATTTGTTGGTCCTTAATAAAGGGTTTTCTTTTGTACCAGGTTTTATGGTCTCTGAGGATATGTTAGCTCAAGATGTTTCTTTTTGTAGAACATTAAACCTCAAACTGTTTTTTGGTGACTCTGGTAATGATGGCAGTGAAAGATTTACATATCGTAAATCTACATTTAATCCACCCATGCATCCACTTGTACAACAGTTTCAGAGGAATATTCTCAAAGATCTTCATTTTTCAGGTTCTGATATCTGCTTCAAATCTAACAATATTTCTCTGGCTGAACGGGAAGCCATTCTCGAAATACAGAACAATGAAAATATTGTTATTGCTGCTGACAAGGGGGGTGCTGTTATCTTAAATTGGAGTGATTACGACAAGGAGGCCAATAGACAATTGTCAGATCCCAGATATTATTCCTTGATGAGCATTAACCCTACATCTAGGTTTCAAAAACAGATTGAGGATTTCATACACTGGGCTAGAGATGAATTTATTATAACCAATGAAATTGCACAACAACTCATTGTTCAGGACCCAACTTCTCAATATATTTATTTCCTGCCCAAGATCCACAAGGATCCTTTGAACCCTCCGGGCAGACCCATTGTTTCGGGAAGGGGATATATTACAGAACCCCTTTCATTGTTTCTTACCAAACATCTCAAACCCTTATTGGGTATGATACGCTCAAGATTACATGACACCACTAGCTTTCTCCAGATCATTTCAGATAGCCAGCTTGAAGACAATTGGCTATTGTGTACCCTAGATGTCTGTTCTTTATATACCAATATTCCACACCAGACTGGCCTTGAGGCCTTGTCCTTTTGGTTGGAAAAGGCAGATCTATATCCATCTACTTTTAATTCTTTTTTGATTGAGTTAGCCAAACTAGTTCTTACCAGCAATGTCTTTTTTTATCAAGACAAATGTTATTGGCAGGTCAAGGGGACAGCAATGGGGGCATCATTTGCCCCCATTTATGCGGATCTTTTTATGGCCTTTGTTGAACATCATATTATATATGATTGTGATAACAATATATTCTTACCATATATTGATATCTGGAGGCGTTACCTTGACTACTGCTGGCTGGTATGGACAGGAGAAGTGCAAGCGCTACATGACTTTATAACATATTTGAACACCAACATCTGGGGTTTGGAATTTACCGTCCATTATGACCTTAGGAACATCACTTTTTTGGATGTTTCTGTAACCAAATTGGCTGACGATACATTATCAACTGAGGTATTCAGAAAACATCCTGAGTATAATACCATTCTTCATGCCTCCAGTTTTCATCCCCCACATGTCATACGCAACATTCCAAAATCTCAATTTATCCGAATCAAACGCATTTGTTCTAATGAGTCCACTTTTCAGACTCATAGGAGAGATCTTACTAATAGATTTAAATCTAGGGGATATGGCATGGGTTCTGTTTTAGCTGCAAGCAACATGGTTGATTCTTATGATAGACAAAATCTTATGAAGTACAAGGAGTATAAACCAAACAGAGGTTCCACCTTGAGAGTCACTACTACTTATGCCAGAAATTCTAACCACCTGATTGATAGTGTGCATAGACACTGGAACATTCTCAAATATGATTCCGATATATCAAGTTTCATACCAGACAGGTGTCTTTTTCTCCTTTCGCAAAGGAAAAAATCTAGGTTCCTTCTTTAATCACTTTAAACATGGGAACAAGAATGATGATTCTAGCCTAATTCAAACAACACTGATTGGTAGCAACCTATCAGTGGATCACCTATGTGGGCACTGTACAAACTGTGATAAGATCAGCAAGTCCAAACAGTTTTCCAGTAGAAATTGCCCAGTCGTTTATGATCTTAAGTTTTTGCAAACTGTAGTACTGACTGGGTTATTTACTTGGCTACTTGCCATTGTGGTTCATTTTATGTCGGACAAACGTCCAGACCGTTCAGAATAAGAATTTCTGAACATATTAGCAACATCAAAAACAAGAGATTGAATAATGCACTATATAAACATCACTTAGTACATGCTTCTGCCAAATTCACCTTTATTATTATTGATAGGATTTCTGGTAACAAGCATAACAAAACTGGGCTGCATTCTATTCTAAACACTAAAGAAAAGAAATGGATCATCAAACTGGGGGGATTATTCCCACCTGGTTTAAATGAAAATCTTTGATTGAACCAATTGGATTAATGATGGGTGTGGATATATATTTGCTCATCACAATGAATGTTATTAACACTGAGGAAGGCTGTGTTTTTCCTGCCGAAACCGATCTGTTTTTTGTTTTTGTAATGGTCTAATCTCATTACAATAAATTTTGGGACACTGTATGCTGGCTCTTTTTTCTTTTTTGGTAGTCTTTATTGAGCAAGTGTGCAGGTGCACTTGTGTAAGAGGAAGGTGTAAGGGCACTGCTGTGATGTGGGTTATGCCCATGCCTAAAGATGGAGTGGAATTGGATCATCCTAAGAAATGTAATTATCCTGGGATGGTGGCGAGTGGCAGAAGCAACCTTTTTTGGCTGCTTAATTGATGGCCCCACCAGATATATTTTTGCCCGACAGTGCTAAGTGCATCCCTAAAGCAGGGAAATGAATGGGATGAGTTCCAGTGGGGGGGGGGCATTGTGGCTGTTGGGCACAAGGGTAAAATTGGTGCAGGAAAAATGAGAAACAGGATGTGTTGTAAGGGATGTGAAAGAAAGGAATGAGGCAATATAATTTTACAAAGGAAGGATCCAAAATGGAGGTGGTCACATCATCCTAATTGAGACTTAGATTAGATGGGTATCAGTTAAACCTGATACAGTTTTATGAATGGATGATATGCGAATTTGGCAGGGGAGTACCAGTGCTCATCATTTGGACTTTAAACAAAGCCCTTTGACCCTGTCCCACACAGGAAACTGGTAGGAAGACCAGAGAGGTTGGACATAAGATTAAAACTGAAGAATTTAATAGCTACGTGATTGAATGGTAGAATACTGGAGTCGTGTTAAGTTGTCAGGAATTAGGGTAGTGAATAGTGGTGTACATCAGAAGTCAGTCCTGGATCCATTGCTTTCTAGTGTGTTCATTACAGACATAGATGTGGAAATAGAGAAAAGGATTTATTGATGACACAGGTGCAGTGTACTCCAAAATGGGGGAAGAGATTGAAAGATTTGGAGAGGCTGAACACTTTTGTGTAGAATGGTAACAGTTGAGGTTCATTGCAAATGAATGTAAAATACTGCACTTAGACCACAACAAACCTGGTTTTAATGTATCAGTGGGGAAGATAACTGATAGCAGTAGAATAGTGAAAGGATCTGTGGATGATCACTCTTGGATTGGACCACTAGGGCAGAATAATAGGGCAGCGGAGAATACTAGGCATGTTTTCTCCGGGTGAGGTTTGTGTAGTAAAGCTTCTAGAAGCAAAGAGGTAGTACTTCATTTAGACCACACTGGTACTCCATTTTAAAGCAAATATTTAAGCAAAACGAAAAAGCGACAGGACACTGCTGTAAACCAAAATGTATATTTAATAAAACTCTGCCCTTAAAACACAATACTAAAACACAATGAAAGCGCTTTCGGGTTACACCCTTCATCAGACATCACACAATTAAACAGACATCAGTTTTAAAATCTACAACATCCAATGAAATTCAATGAAAAGCCCGCCTATTCAATAGGGTGGGTTTTACAGGTATAACATCATTGAGCCCAGGTAATCTGTTGGCCATAAGTTCAATTATCCATTTTGTTTCAGCTAATGCTGTGTGTAATTTTATACCCCCCCCTTATATTCAGTCTAATGTTAGTAATAACTCTAAATAAAAAACTATGTGTGGGATGTTGTCGAACATGTTTAAATAAAGCATTATTGTCATCACCATTTCTGATGCTTCCCAGATGTTGCAAGATTCTTACTTTAAGCATGTTATTCGTCATCCCTACATAGAAACCGGGGCAGTTCTTACACTCTGCAAGGTAGACTACATTTTTTGTCCTACAAGTGGCCTTACCTTTGAAACTGAAAATTTTACCTGTTACTGGATGTTTAAAGTGAGTCTCCTTATTTATATGGGCACATGCCTTACAAGCTCCACAGGGTAGCGTACCTGAAGTGGTCTTAATGGGTCTATCATTATACTGAAATTTCTCATTACATAATAGGTCCTTTAAATTCTTGTTTCTCCTATAATGAAAGCCTGGTCTATTACTGATGATACCTTGAAGGGTGGTATCACTGGTCAAAATATTCCAGTTTTTCCTTACAATGTTACAGATATCACCCACATTGCTACCATATGTAAACATGATCTTCAGGTCCCCCTGCGTTGTCCTACCTTGTCCACACTCCGCAGATGGGTCATCATGATGTTTACTTAACCAAGGCTTATATTTAGAATGTCTATTCTTTTTACCCTCTTCAATGACTTCCTTCACCATATCCCTTTTATAACCTCTGTGCTCAAAATATCCTTTAAGATTAGACAACTCTTTTTCAAAGTTTATGTCCTCTACATTAACTCTAG
Organism: Protopterus annectens; assembly: GCF_019279795.1. Taxonomy (NCBI): domain Eukaryota; kingdom Metazoa; phylum Chordata; order Ceratodontiformes; family Protopteridae; genus Protopterus; species Protopterus annectens. The sequence goes on along the minus strand of NC_056733.1, from coordinate 1,989,761,524 downwards.
ATATCCGACTCACTTGACCTTTAACTATGTTGGGAAATAAATATCGGGGGTGCATACTGTCAAATGATAAAAGGGTGTTCTTCCAACAGTCTTTCTTATGCAAATGGGAAGAAAAACCTTCCTGTGTCTGTGTAATGCAAACATCTAAAAAATCTATGCAGCTATAGGAAGTCTTTGCAGTAAACTTAAGAAACGTGGTGGTAGTATGTAAATAAGACAAAAAACTTTCAAACGTACTGGGATCACCATTCCACAGAACAAAAATATCATCTACAAAACGTGTGTACAAGATAATATATTTCTTCCATGTGTTATTATTCAAGATATTCTGAGTTTCCCATTGTGAAAGGACCAGGTTCGCATAGGTATTAGCACAGGGGGTGCCCATGGCTACCCCCTGTTACCTGCCTATATGTTGAACCTGCCCCTAAAAATACATTATTATTCAAAACTAATGTTAATAAGGACTCAATAAGCTTCAGTCTGCTTTCTGTAACTCCCAAACTGACCAGAAGTGTACCTACAGAAGAAATACCATAATCATTGTTAATGACAGTGAACAAACTGTTCACATCCAAAGTAGCCATTAACAAATTGTCCACACCTACTGGTTTAGTGATCCCACCTAAAGTGTACAAAAAATGCCTTGTGTCTATCAGAATATTATTCATCTTCTCAACATAGGGTTTAAGTAAAAACTCTGTCCAAATAGAAATGTTCTCAGTGACCCACCCCCTGCCTGAAACTATAGGTCTAAGGGGTGGGTCATGTATGGATTTGTGTACCTTTGGCAGAGCTTTGAATACAGGAGTCACTGGTTTTTCTATTAAGAATGAATATGTCTCTTCAGTAATGATAGACTCATCCCTCAAATTTCGCAAATGCTTATGTACTTTATCTACAATGAGTCTAACTTGTAAAGGATTAATCTCAGAGTATGCAAGATCTTCTTTCAGCATTTGTTCTATTTTATTATTATACCAGTCGGTATCCATTACCACAGTTGCTCCACCTTTGTCTGCCTTTTTAATGGTTATACTGTTATTATTTATCAAACCATCCAATGCTTTATTTTGCCTCTGTGTTAAGTTAAAATATTTAGTGAAATACCCCTGTGTATAATATGTCATTAAGTCTCTTTCACAAGCATTTAAAAAAAGTTGCAAAGTGGGTATAAGAGGTGGTACAAATCCACTAGCTTTTTTAGGTACATTGCAACTATCAGTGTTATCACCAAACATCACTCTTAACATAATATTTCTGCAGAATAACATGACGTCCATAATTACTTCGTTATATAAACAATTCTTGCTCGGCACAAAAGTTAACCCCTTATTTAAAACAAACAATTCATCTTCTGACAGAACACAAGAAGATAAATTATAAACAATACCATCATGATGTTCAACAGTCATTGTAAGGTCTTCCTTCTCTTCCCCACTTCCCTGTCGTCGCTTTGCGATCTCTTCCAAGCCCCTTTCTCCTTACTAAACCAGTAGGTGTGGACAATTTGTTAATGGCTACTTTGGATGTGAACAGTTCGTTCACTGTCATTAACAATGATTATGGTATTTCTTCTGTAGGTACACTTCTGGTCAGTTTGGGAGTTACAGAAAGCAGATTGAAGCTTATTGAGTCCTTATTAACATTAGTTTTGAATAATGTATTTTTAGGGGCAGGTTCAACATATAAGCAGGTACAGGGGGTAGCCATGGGCACCCCCTGTGCTAATACCTATGCGAACCTGGTCCTTTCACAATGGGAAACTCAGAATATCTTGAATAATAACACATGGAAGAAATATATTATCTTGTACACACGTTTTGTAGATGATATTTTTGTTCTGTGGAATGGTGATCCCAGTACGTTTGAAAGTTTTTTGTCTTATTTACATACTACCACCACGTTTCTTAAGTTTACTGCAAAGACTTCCTATAGCTGCATAGATTTTTTAGATGTTTGCATTACACAGACACAGGAAGGTTTTTCTTCCCATTTGCATAAGAAAGACTGTTGGAAGAACACCCTTTTATCATTTGGCAGTATGCACCCCCGATATTTATTTCCCAACATAGTTAAAGGTCAAGTGAGTCGGATATCTAGAGTTAATGTAGAGGACATAAACTTTGAAAAAGAGTTGTCTAATCTTAAAGGATATTTTGAGCACAGAGGTTATAAAAGGGATATGGTGAAGGAAGTCATTGAAAAGGGTAAAAAGAATAGACATTCTAAATATAAGCCTTGGTTAAGTAAACATCATGATGACCCATCTGCTGAGTGTGGACAAAGTAGGACAACACAGGGGGACCTGAAGATCATGTTTACATATGGTAGCAATGTGGGTGATATCTGTAACATTGTAAGGAAAAACTGGAATATTTTGACCAGTGATACCACCCTTCAAGGTATCATCAGTAATAGACCAGGCTTTCATTATAGGAGAAACAAGAATTTAAAGGACCTATTATGTAATGAGAAATTTCAGTATAATGATAGACCCATTATGACCACTTCAGGTACGCTACCCTGCGGAGCTTGTAAGGCATGTGCCCATATAAATAAGGAGACTCACTTTAAACATCCAGTAACAGGTAAAATTTTCAGTTTCAAAGGTAAGGCCACTTGTAGGACAAAAAATGTAGTCTACCTTGCAGAGTGTAAGAACTGCCCCGGTTTCTATGTAGGGATGACGAATAACATGCTTAAAGTAAGAATCTTGCAACATCTGGGAAGCATCAGAAATGGTGATGACAATAATGTTTTATTTAAACATGTTCGACAACATCCCACACATAGTTTTTTATTTAGAGTTATTACTAACATTAGACTGAATAGAAGGGGGGGGGGGGATATAAAATTACACACAGCATTAGCTGAAACAAAATGGATAATTGAACTTATGGCCAACAGATTACCTGGGCTCAATGATGTTATACCTGTAAAACCCACCCTATTGAATAGGCGGGCTTTTCATTGAATTTCATTGGATGTTGTAGAATTTAAAACTGATGTCTGTTTAATTGTGTGATGTCTGATGAAGGGTGTAACCCGAAAGCGCTTACATTGTGTTTTAGTATTGTCTTTTAAGGGCAGAGTTTTATTAAATATACATTTTGGTTTACAGCAGTGTCCTGTCGCTTTTTCGTTTTGCTTGGACTTTTGCTTAAGGACACAGGACTTTGGCAGGCGTGAGGTATTAGTTTAGCTCTAAAGCAAATATTTACCTTGTCCTCTGGCCCTTTATGGATTTTTCATCAGTGTTCCATTTCTTAATTTGTCTGCTAACCTGACCAACTACCCTGACCATGGATGTACACAGACAAACTCTGGTAATTACTCTGATGAATCCCCCCCCCCCCCCCCCCGGTCATCCTAGACCTCCACTAATGTGGACCTCTTTCAAGTCCGTAGTTTGTTCCACACTCATTTGGATCAGTCATAGACTTTTTTTTTTAATTTGCTGAATACCTTTCTTCAAATAATCCACTATAATTATTCAATTACACTTTTGAAACTGCCTAGAAAGATTATTTAAACTTCAGTTTTCTCTTTTAAAGTACATTGAATTGCATTAGTAGTGCTCTCTGAAGAGTATGATCATTTTGAAGTGACTCTGCAACAAACGCTGGTTGACCTGTATGCCACAGTACTTAATTATTTTGCTAGCAAAGCATAAAATCTGTCAGAATTGACCCAAATTTTCTGTGCTTCAGTTCATTCTTTGATAACTGCTGTCTTTTAGCCGATTCATTCCTTGGGAAACCATATTTAGCCTACAGTCTTGCTTTTAAATACAGTCCAACTTTTCTTGTCCTTCCGAAACGCCAGCTGTTCTCAGGTTTGTACTTTTAGCCTCTCTTAGTGAAGTTAGTGACATCCTGTCTCTCTAATGTTAATATACATTTAATTGAACCTATGTGCATTATCATTGTTCTTGTACATCCAGCTATTACGATAACATGTTACGTAAAATAACTTCTAAAGTACATGATAAATCTCTCCACTATGTCTCTATACTAACTGCAAAGTAATGCTTAAAATGTTTAATTTTTTATTGTTCATTGTAAATATGTATTTTATGTGGAGCTTTTCTGTCTGGGCCTCTAAAAATGGCACTTGTGCCCAGTCAGACTTTCCTGATGAACAAAAGAGAAAGTTCTGTTCTGTATGGTCCAGACTTTTATTAGATCCCCGTCAGCTACTGCTTCATCTCTTATTGCTCCTTCAGATTTTATACATTACTTCTTGTCACTTCTTGTCACTCCCAATACACAACAGGACAGTTTAATGCATTTTTTAAGTTTTTGTAATTCTGTTGTGATTGCTTTTAAACTTGCTTGTAACCTCCTTAAGGTGCAGTCTTTTAGACTGTGTATTGGAATAAGGAACAGAGCCTCACAATTGCTCCTTTCTGACTCGCATGCTTTTATATCTCCTTCATACATCACTAATTGTCACAGACACTTTCTGTTTAACAATATTGTTCAAGAAAATACCTTAACTTCTCTTTACACCAAGATCCATGTCAAATTTCAGTACTTTTCTACTTTACATGTATGGCTCAACTGGAGAGGGCAGCTTTTTTCATCAGTGCACATTTGTTTTCCCCCAGTACTGTAATTCAAAGTGTGATCATAGGAAGTTACTAGACTATTGGCCCTTACAAGCCTAGCCAAGAATTTAGCCCGTATTCCAACAGGTCAGCACCTGATGCCACTGTCCAGCAGGGACACAGGTGGAATCCCAAGGGTGTATCTTCTGTTCCCCATCCAGTTATCCAAGTTGCACTTAAAAAGGGTTAATGAGGTACTCTGCTTGACGTGGAGAGGCAATCTATTTCACAAAAGGGGGAGTCTCTGGGACCATCTGTCCCACCAACAAGTCCTATTGCTGTCGCAGACTAGGTTGAGGTCACGCGTGCAGGTTACTAGAGTGGAACTTGACTTGTGGATATGCAGCTGTCCCTTCAAGGCAGTGTCTGACATTTCTTTGTATGTCAGACAGAGGTCACCTCTGAGGAATCTGTAGGAGACTGAGTAGAGGGACAGGGCCTTTAGCCTGTCTGTGTAGGGTGGATGTTTGCGGCCCTGGATTCTCCTGGTGAGGAAACTCTGTGGTCTCCAGCTGCTACTTGTGCTTTGTGAGGTGCATGCTGAAAGGGGCATTGTACCCAATAATGAGTCTTATAAGGGAGGAAAACAGGGATGTTAATGACCACCTTCTCCCTGGATGAGATACCCTTACTAATGAATTGTGCCATGTAGTAAGCTTTCTGTACAATGAAGACAATATGGTGGTCAAAAGTCAGTTTGTTATTAACCTGGCTGCCCAAGTCCCTCATGACTGTGTGCTTAGCAGAAATTCATACATGGAAAGTGTGTTGAAGGGAGTCATGGGACTGTACAAATACTGCCAACGTGTTTAGTGGAATTGCAGTCCTAGGGAGAGTTTGACAGTTTCCTGAAATATCTTGTGGAGGTGCCACTGCAGTACAGGATAATCCCTGATGTTCATCATGTTTCACTGTTGCAGTCATTACAGTTGGGTTATCCTGCTGGCAGGCTACCTGCAGTCAGCCTGAATTCCAAAGTCTAGATCCGGCGTTGGTTGCTGTCACCTCCTCCCTGACGTCAGTGCGCCAGGGGTATAAAAGATGCAGCCGATGCCATTTTCTTCAGTCTTTCTTGCCGTGCGGTGCCCGAAGCAAAAGCAGTTGGCAAGTGCCGGTTGGCAGACTCCTGAGTTTTTCTTGTTCGAATTTCAGATCTGAAGTCTTCATTAAAAGCTAAGTACCCCGTTGGGGAAACTTTTTTTCTTGCTCCAGACCGATGTCAGAAAGTTAATAATTGTATTTCTTGTGGGAAGCAAATACCTCATAAGGACTTCCATTCTTACTGTATTCCTTGCCTAGGCCCTGATCACGATGTTGCTAATTGTCGATTTTGTGCTAGATTTAACCAACGAACTATTAAGCGTCGGTACGATTTTGCATTTCAATATTTTGGCAGAAGATTTAATTACAAGATGTCTGATGGCCATCCGACTACCGCAATTTAAAAGAAACACAAAGAAAAGGACAGGCATCTGAGGTCCAAAACTGACGAGGCTTCTTCTAGGCCAGTCGCCGGTTCACCGGTTCTCAGTGAGGCGCTTTCGCAGCCCCTGACACCCGCTACTTTAGAGCCGCAGGCTGCTTCAGACTCCCACGTGGAGCCAACTAGGCCGCTGGATACTCAAGTTATTGGAACCTCGGAAACTATTCCCTGAGATGGGTCTGGAGCCGCTGAGCAGGCATCGGCTTCTGAGGGTGTTTTCAAGCCTACACAGTTGTATGTTAAAATGACTTTTGCTTCAAAGGCAAAGACGAAAGCATCTCTAAAGACAAAGAAACAAGTACAACAGCCCCTTGGACAGGCCTCCATGCCTAAAAAACAGGTGCTCAAAATGGCCGAAGACCTAATTACTTTGATGAGGAGTTCCCATCCCCCTCCTGATAAGAGGCCTACGCAAGAGACAGAATATGACTCTTCAGATCAGGTTTCCATTTCTTCTGATTCCTCTTCTGATCAGGAATACTCTCTTCATCCTTATGAGGATTCTGATGCTGAAGAATCTATCACTTCAGCCTCTCCTCCTGAGGATTATTCTTTTGGGGAAACTCTGCATACCATGAGGGAGCATTTCCACTGGGAGAGCCAAGATTATTCAGAATCAAAGAAAAGGCTCAGACTTCCTTTTACTATCTCAGCACAGGCCCCTTGTTGTTCCACCTGTGCTAGACATTTTAGATGCATTTTCAGAGTCCAGTCTGACTCCTGACACTCTACCTCCAGCTCCTGTTAAGCTAGACAGATATTACAGGGTTCCTGATTTCACATAAATTTCTTTTTAAGAACCCTGCTGCTGACCGAAAAACACTCTCTCAAGGTCCCAAAGGGGTCAAGGCTTCCACTGCAAAAAAACCCTACCCCCCTCTGACAGGGATTCTAGGGCACTGGACAGATGGGGAAAAGATTTATACTTCTGCTACCTTTGCTATAAGGGCTTTAAATTGTCAGTTTCATATGCTTAAATATCAGCAGTATATTATGTCACTGCTTAAACAGAAAATGTTGATAAATTCTGAATGTGCAGAAAACAAAGAAATGCAGGATTTATTGCATGCAGCTGAACAAGTGGGAAAGCATACTTTGCAATGTGGTTTTGATTCTCTGGAGGCCTCTTGCTGGGCCGCTGTTACGGGTTCTGTCATTAGGAGGCATGTTTGGTTAAAGGAACAGAATCTGCCTGATCATGTTAAAGCAAAATTATTAGATGCTCCATTACAGCATGATACCTTGTTTGGTGTTGAAGCAGAAGAGGTGTTGAAGAAAATGGAGGACAAAGCTAAATCTATGCCAACAGTCAAGGGTTTCTTACAGGTACAGCCTCCAAGATTTAGCAGGCACTGGCCTACAAAGAATTGGTCCTTTCCAGTGTCAGGCCACAAAGAGGCAGATACAGATGCCCTAGAGGCAGATCCCAGCCCCAAGGCTCATACAGGTCTAAACAATGGGGTGCTTCTACCTCCAAAAGCAGAGCAGACAAATCACAGCCATACAGGAAACGGTCCCAATGACTTCCCCCTGCCTGCGCCAAGCACTTACTTTCTGGCAGCACCTTTAGGGGGAAAACTAGCACTTTTTTCTCAAAATTGGCACATAACCCAGGACAAATGGGTCTTGTGATATAGTATCACAAGGCTGCAGGTTTCACTTTCATACCCTGCCAAGGGCAAATGGTTTGCCAGACCTGCCAAAAAATCAATGGGCAGAGGCACAAAAGCAAGTGTCAACCCTCATGGACATGAGGGCCATTCAGCAAGTACCACAGCAAGAGCAGGGACAAGGATTTTACTCGACTGTCCTTGGTGCCCAGAAAGGACAAAGCCTGGAGACCAATACTGGACCTATCTATTCTAAACGCATACCTGGATATTCCAAGATTCAAAATGTTGACTCTGCAGCAGCTTCTGCCCATGCTGGGCAAGAAGGCTTGGCTTGTGACTTTAGACCTAAAAGAGGCATACCTGCATGTCCCAATAAGACAATCATGCAGAAGATACCTCAGATTCAAGGCTGGCTTAATGCATTACCAATTCTTTGCACTGCCCTTTGGCTTCTCTACTGCGCCCAGGGTCTTAGTGCCTGGCACCAGTAATTGCATTTTGCAGACAAAGAAGTGTACAAATATATCCTTACTTGGACGACTGTCTCGTTCAAGCAGGGAACAGGGACACTCTACTTCGACACCTGGCGTTTGTGAAAAGGCTTCTAACATGCCTGGGGTACACAATAAACGAAAAGAAATCACAACTGGTACCCTCTCAAAAGATAATGTTCCTGGTGCAAGCTTGAATACAACTGCCCAGATGGCTTACCTCACGCCAGACAAAGGCAACTAACTACTTCAAACTGATGGCAACAAAAACCCAGTCTTCTGCAAGACAAATTCTGCAGGCTCTGGGCTACATGGCATCCTGCATCGTACTAATTCCATATGCAAGATTGCATATGAGGAAACTTCAGTGGTGCCTAAAAAGCTTAAGGAGTCAACATTCACACAGTCTGGAAACAATGATACCTCTCATTCCCTGCCTGCAACAGGCGTTTCTATGGTGGGCAAAGGCCTGTCACCAAAACATGGGACGATCCTTCACTCTACCCCCTGCCAGCCAAACCTTAACAACAGACTCATTAGATTATGCTTGGGGGGCCCACATGGCAGGAAGATGCGTTTAGGGCATATGGGCACCAAAACAAATGCATCTATACATCAACCAGAAAGAGATCCTAGCTGTTCAAAATGCCCCAACAGCCTTCAAGGACTTACTTCATCCAGGACAGCTACTGATAAAGACTGACAACACCACAGTCATGTGGTATATAAACAAGCAAGGGGGAACACACTCATACCCCCTTTGCAGATTAGCCATGGCACTGTGGGACACAGCTTTGACCTACCAAATACATATTCAAGCTCAATTCCTGCCAGGAAAACAAAACAGTCTGGCAGACTAAGCAGAAACCTTATGGATCCTCATGAGTGGAAACTAAATCTACAGGTCTTCAGCATGATAACAGAGAAATGGGGGAGCCCAGACATAGATCTATTTGCCTCTCCTCAAAATTATCAGTTGAAAAGATTCTGCACAAGGACTTATCACAGACAAGCATGGAAAGTGGACACCCTATCCTTCAATCAGTTTACGCCTTTCCTCCTCTGTCTCTTCTACCCAAGGTCCTCCTAAGTCAGACAAGAGAAGCCAAAGATATTAATTGCCCTGGACTGGCCCCGCCAGTACTGGTACCCAGTCCTAA